>NC_081451.1:10089916-10108008 GCF_007210705.1 Tigriopus californicus
ACATTTTTGACTTCAGAAGCATTTTCGTCGTAACCTATGAAGTGAATGCACTGGTTTATGGTAATTCATATCGTTTTTGCATGAAAAAGGATACTTACTCTCCAAGTTGCAGGACTTTTTAATGCGATGAACATCGGCGTAAGTGACAGGTTTGCTATCCTTGTTCATATCATTACTTGACAAATATTTGTCAATAACAACATCTGAACGAATCCCGGATTTGAGGAGCTCCATAGTTTCATTTTTCATCACTTTTGAGAGGCGTATGTTCTTTCGTTCAAAGGCATGTGAATGCTTAAGGCAACCATAAACAAGAACTTGTTGTTTAGCATTGTCACACCAATCTGATTGGTGATCATTGCACAAACACATCATCTTAAGGTTGAATGTGATCCTAAAGCAAAAAAAGATTTACCTCGGATACGTATTAACTTTGTGAAGGGATGTTTAATGTTTCGCAAATAATTGGTTGAATGTATTAAACGTACTTGGCAGGGCAATTGCAATTTTTTTTCGTGTTTTTGGTGCCGGGTCGTTTGCTCTGGATATTTTGGGTACAAATGCAGCAGACCCGGTAGGTGCCTGCGATGCCTTTGGAACCGTTGACGGCAGTGAACGAAAATATCGGTCCAATTCATTCTTTGTTCGCCATTCAAGAGCATCGTCCATGGTATTGAATTGAAGTCGAATTGGTTCATGCTCATGTTCAAAGGAACAAACCCCGCCCTAAAAATATTTAGTTTTTCTTTAATATGTAATAATATGTAAGGGTAAGGACGTCGATTGAAATAGCTTTCTACGAATTCCCATTTAAATTCGGAATTCATGAAGGCTTATGCCATTTACAAGAACCTGATTATTGCGATTGATTCTGATTAGTATTTCAAAAATAGTTCAAACACTATTTTTGGACAAGTTTCCTTTACTTTTGCATGTGTCGATAAACAATTCGCATTCGCGTGAAAAACAATGGATTGACAATGGCCATGAAATTTGGTTGCTTCATTTCTGAATTAAAAATGCATTTGAAGCTTGGCCTTTTTGATGAAAGCGGAATACGTAGCATTTCAATGAGATGTATGAAAGATTTGCTTCGGAAGAACATACAATCCATGCCTTTTTGTTCATTGCTTATATGTTTGCCTATGTATGTTGGGAATCGATCATTGGCACATATTCATCGGAATGCACAATTAAAAATTGCTATTCCTGTAAACTAGGTACAAAATGACTGATTGTGGCTTATTTCAGAACGGGGAGTACTTGGACAATTGATAATGAATCGACCAATACCTTAGCATGTCATTCCAAGACGCCACGAAAACAAGCCGCATGGCCTATGGCGATCATAGGACCATCCAATTCAAGTTTATATACTACAAAACGGTCCTGAAATGTATAATCATACATGTATTACATGGTTTACAAACCAAATTAATTTTCTTTACATAACCGATTACGCCTTTTTACCATCTTACCAGTTTGACATTTCTTTAATTTAAAAGCACAAAAGCTTCTGTTGTAATTATAAAATACATACGTAGCTCTTTAATCACGGGCGACAGCCAAAACCAAATTATGTAAAAGCTACCATATTTCAATTTGGGCATCCTAAGCCATAAACGAATAATTGATCCAGTGTACGTAAGGCAAATGAGCGAGGGAAACTGCCTTCAAGAGGCGTGCAATCAATCAAACAATACAGTATCTTTGGTCATAAATTATGAATTGACCTCTTAAACAGGATTGTACTAAAACACGCACTTGCTGATGATTGTTCTTGTTCTTGTTGGATGCTGTTGACATGTGTTCATCCGGCGATGAGCTCGACAAAATGATCGGCATAAAAATTTTTCGCATTGTCAATGAAATCTCTCTCTCGGAACTGTCGCTAGCTTCGCCGACGGCGAGGCTGGGGAAGATCCTGACAACTTGGGTGGGGCCGAGGAATCGGCACTTTTCTTCAAACTATCTTGGGGTGGGTCATCAAGGTACTGGACTGTCCTTGGTTCACGGGCACTGTTTTGTCCATTTCAAGGGATTGTCCGGATAAACAGGCTCTGTGCGTGGTGGCTTGCACGTGGTGCTTCGACAAAACTTGAATGTTCAAAGATGACAGGGCGAAGGAACACGCAACATTTGGTAAAGGGGTGCACGCAACCTCGGCGGATTCTCTGTAGATTAAATTGGTTTAGAGATTCAGCGGCCTCACGTCACAAAATTCGAGCAAAATGTAAACAAGGTCTGTCATTGGTTGAAAGTGCGGGTAAGCAAAGTCGAAGGAGCAATAGGAGCAATCCCTATCAAAGTAAAAGGGCGGGAAATTCAAACTGATCAAAAATCGTCATTTTTACATCATAATCTGGGCTAGAGGGAAAAACACCTTCAGACCAGTACCTAAATCTCAAGCTAATGTCGGCAAATCCCTCATGTACTGTAAACTTGATGATGGCCGAATGCAAAAAAAAACTGCAAATTGCCCCTAAGCCAGATTTTACAAGAGATTGCCGCTCTTTTCATTGAATGATCATTTATCAAACAAAAAATAGTGGCTTAAGATTAATACATAAGGGAATGTTTTACCTAGCATGACTTCACTAAAGAATTGGGCAAAAAACAAAATTAGTTCGCCCTTGGAAAATGATGAAATTTTCGAAGCTGCCGACCTCCAATTGGTAGATGTGATGGCCTGCTTTGTTGCAAGATGACCCTAGTATCTGCTACGACATGCATTTTCAAGTTTGGTTCACAAAAATAAATGATGTTCTTACAAATGATGACCGGTTACCTCAACCCAGAACTAGACCAATGACCAACTAAGCCAGTACAAAAGCTAAACACAAGCTTAGTGCATTGCTGATGACAACATAAATGTCGTCTAATTAGTCTTCTAACAATCGGTCAATGATATTTTTGTCCTCATATATAAAGCTACATGTCAATTGAGGGCTTTGACTTACCTCGTTGAGAAAAATGAATAAAAGATAATTGTCATATCCAATGCTAACTAATATTTTATTCCTCAATATCATTTATTCACTAAGCAAAATACACTCCGATACGAGAGGAATATATTCAACGCGTTTGAGTTAAGCAGGGGATCATAGATTGTAAAACCAAAAGCCACTAGACTGAACTACTTTGGCCATTGGGGCTTTGCGTGTAGCAAATCGGGTTTATCAACACACCTGAAGGTGGCGCCTCGATAGCTTTTATTAAGTGACGCTTGGTGTCCAAAATACTGAATGAGGACGAAACTTCAATCCCTATGAAATGAAATTCTTTTCATGATGAAGTTGATCCCCAATGTTGTCATTAACTAAGACGCACATTTGCAAATATAGAACAAATTCTAAATTTTCTTGGAAAAACGTGCGAAAGATAAAGTTTTGTGATCCACCCATGAAAATTGGTTTCAGGCCAACCAGACTGTTTTCTTGATCGCCACTGCTAGCACTGGTTTCATGACGGAACATTGGGTCACGTCATTTATGGAAGAAACAAGGAAGGTGTTTAAGGAGTTTTTCCGCGACAGGAGTTTTTCCAGACCCGGATAAGGTAACATCTCTTTGACAAGCCGTCCCTCCTGCAAAAAGGTACGAGCTAACGTCCTTCTTGTCTATGGTGAGGGCCAGGCAGGATTTTGTTTCCTCCCTGGCCAGTTGCAATGCGGCATTGCGAGAGCTAACCAAGTGGTACCCACACTTCAATCAAATATATTGCCCCAAATGTAATTTATTAAAATTACAAATACTGAGTTTAAATACAATTAATAACAACTAAGGTCTGGCAGTTTCATAGAGGATATCAAAATATATAATGAAGAGCCAACAAAATTTGCTTCCAATTTGGGTGAAATAAGTGAATGAAAATTCTAGCTTTTTAATGGTTTGAGGCAAGCGACTTTGTTATTTGAGTAGAATACCAAAAAGGGAATAAAAATAGAAGTGTTTCCTTA
This sequence comes from Tigriopus californicus, assembly GCF_007210705.1. NCBI lineage: Eukaryota > Metazoa > Arthropoda > Copepoda > Harpacticoida > Harpacticidae > Tigriopus > Tigriopus californicus. The sequence goes on from NC_081451.1 coordinate 10,093,875, forward strand.
TGATTTCTGAGCTAGAAAATGCTAAATGTGTTGGGGTATTTCCCAGCGTACTTGATAGGGCATATTCAACACCGTGTACAATGGCAAGAAACTCTCCTAAAATGTTGATTCATTTTATCAATTAAAGAGGGACTTCGTTTCTTTGCTAATGTTGAATGGACATGTTACGTAAACATTGAATATTGAAGAATAACCAATGAACCGATGGAAACTTCAGGTTAAAACTCAGCTCTACTCAAGGCCGACTTTGTCTGTTGCTGGGAAAAAATGAACGGTCTTGAGGCTCGTGGACCCCCCATCCGATCCAAACGTGGAAAAGAAGTAAGGTTAATGGTGTGCGGCTTGTTGAGGTGGTCATCGATTTAAGATGAAAAGGCGTCAATGAGGAAATATATTCAAAGGTTAGGTGATTCCATTTTTAACTTACCGACGAGAGATAAAATAGTGTCACAGAGGCGTTCAGGCACTCTTATGCTGCTTGGAGTAGCTTGAGCCGTTACATGTATTTTTCCCTTTTTTTAGCACGATCATGGCCTTATCATGCATGTAATAGCTTAGAATCAAAGAATGAACTCTTTGGCGCACGCTTCATTCCAAAAAATATCAATTACTCACCCATGAGCCAAATATCTGCTTTTTGCTCGCACATTTTGCAAGACATTTTCCTCGAGTTATAAGTCCAGACAGATAATCATTCTGCCACCTCTTCCAGATATCACTGACCAGGTTTTGAACCCTTTCGAAAGTTCCCTTGAGGGTGCTTGCTTCATAAACGGCCGGAGGTAGTGTCGAATTGGGTCTTTGAATAAGAAAACAATTTGGGGTTAAAGGTGTAAGATCCTTTTGCTTGCTTGATGTGTAAGCGAGTGGTCTGTCATTCAGGGAACCTGTCACTTTAGCAAGCACGGTCCGTAGTTCAGTTTCTGTCAAGAGTCACTTGATCTTCGCTCGATCCAGACTTCGATAGATTGCTCTCTTCGCCGACTTGATTGATGCTTCATGCACGTTCCCATGATGAGGAACTGCTGGGGGTTGAAACTTTTATTGGATTTCCCTCACCACTAGTTTATCTTCGAACTCAGAACCAACCCACATTTTGTCCATTGTTGGTTTCATCACCTTTTCGGCACCATTGGTGACATTATTAGAATAAATCAGCTTCGGTTGTCCACAAAGGGCAACTGAATGTTCGAAGCACGTTCTAGAAGTAGAAAGTGGAGAGGCTAGGGCACAATTCCAAAAGTACCGCTCTTGTTACCATACATGTGAATATCACTCCCCTCCATTTGGCGGTCTTGTTTTTTGAGATCTGAAGTTCCATTGGTCCAAAGAAATCCACACTGGTTTGAAGAAAGGAGGAGCAGATTGTCATCGCCAATGTGGGAGATCGGCCATGATTTGCGTCATGGGCTGGGCGCTCTGTAATGAGCATTCTCGGGTCACTTTTTTCACCAATTCTCGTCCCTTGATTATCCAATAATTTCTGGCAAATCCTTGAAAACACGCAGTGAATCCAGCATGGTGTGCTTGTTCGTGAAAATGCTGAACGATGAGGTTTGACAATTGTCACGATCACCCCCAATCTATTAGTGTACCTAATACCTTCGAATGATCTAAGTTTCGATTATTAATTACCAGAGAGAAATAAGTCGCGTTTACGCTTATGATAATGGCTCTCCCGAATGCCTAACCGGAAACGGAAGTTTGTTCTTTATTTCGAACAGCATACAATTGCATAGGAAAGGAGGTCTGTGATTGGTTGGTTTGGGATTCTCCTCATAGATTGCGACGGTTCTGTTAGATATATCCAGTATCATAGATAGACTGAACTCTCGGTTTCGACATTCCCCCCCAAGAAAAGGCAAGGGCTTTTCTTTTACAGGATTGTGACGTTCAGTCTGCGCTACGGGTTGGGCGTTCCTTGTGGTCGTGGGACATTCGGGCATTTCGAAAGCCCATGGTCAAGTTCTCGAAGTTTAATTTGATCATCTCAGGGTATTAAAGGGAAGAAGAGTTCACCTTTACCCCTTGACTCATGGGTCGAGCTAGGCTTCCGGTTTTTTTTCTTTCTGGTTTTTAAGACGGAAGTGCATAAAGGTTGGCTTTTAGCGGATTAGATGATGCTAGATGATGCCGTCCCGGATGTCGTCATGGAGGTTGTAAGGCTCCTGGAGCGACTGTCGAAGAAGGTCGTAAATCTTCTTGACTCCTATACATAGCTCTATCGTGATTAGTGGACTGTATTGTACTTTTTAAGGTTTTATTATGAATGGATTTCAGGTGCACCTGTTTTCTTCCAAGGGGTTGTCCTGTTTGATACGTTAACTTTTATTATCTTTCCCCGTTGGGTATTTTTCCTTCCGATAAGTCTCTATAGAAACCTATACGCCGTCTCTTTTTTCTCAATGTTCTTGAGGACAAAACTGATGGATCCAAATCAGTAAGATCATCCTCTGGAAATTGGGAAACAGGGTTTGCACTCACGACGCTTGCTCCCCTTGGGTCTGTCTCACTTTCTTCTTCACCCATTTTTTGGCAGGGTCGGCTTTGACGAGGAGGTTGGAACACCTCACCCAGTAGGCCTCCCGAGTCAGGGTCTGTCTGCATCCCATCTTGGCTTCCAGCACGTCCAATCCGTGAGGAAGAATCCAGATTGACTTTCTCTGTGCAATGAGGTTCCAGCAATGCCACCTGCTTAGATGTTCTCTCTACAATGTTGCCATTGGATTTGCGGATTCTCAATGCAGTGACGACGCCGTCCTGGTTCTTTTGGACGCTTACCACTCTAGCCAGGTACCATGAGTTCTTTTCCATCGTTTCTGGCTTGAGTATAACCACATCCCCCGGACTAAGATCTGAAACAGTTTTGCCAGGCCACTTTTTGTCAATACTGAGGTCTGACAAATACTGCTTTAACCATCTGGCCCAAAAGTGGTTCATTACGCGCTTTCTTCTCAACCATAAATCGGCGTAGTTCATTTTTTCCAAGGTTACCGCTCCTGGAGTAACGAATTCATTCATTTGCTTCCCATAGACCAAGAGATTTGGGGTTATTCTTGTCCACTCTGTTGGATCTTGATTTGTAACCCCCAAAGGTCGGTCGTTGATGATGCAAGTCAGTTCACCCAACAGAATTTGTACCTCTTTGAGCGGAAGGAGTTCTTTTTGAAGGGCTATCCTCAATTGTCGCTTAACCAACCCGACCATTCGTTCAGTCACTCCATTAGTCCATGGGGCCTCTGGAGTACTTTATTTCCACTCAATGGATGCTTTGGCCTGATGGATAGCGGTCATGACTTGTTTGAAATCGACGTTGGCCAACAATTCCTTGAAATGGGCATCCGCTGCTTTGAAGTATCGGGCGTTATCGGAGTACATGATTTTCGGTTTTCCGCACATACTCATGAATTGGCGAAACGCATTGATGAAGTCTTTTGTGGAGCACGACTCTACAACTTGAAGATGGATTGACCTGGTATGGAGGCATGTGAACAAGACAACCCACACTTTGAAAGTTTTGGGATGTGGGCAAGGCCTCCATAGATACTGGGTACCCTTTGTGACTTGAACTGACGTCCTTGAGTCAACTACGCACACATGCTTGCATATCATTGGACCCATGTAGTCAACGCCGACATTGTCCCAAGGGTTAGGGTTGTCAATCCTGATAGTTGGCAGTGGTGACATTTTGGGAGAAGCATATTTAATAAAACGGCAACGTGGAGTTTTGCACTTTCGGACAATCTGTTTGACATAGTTAAAACTGCCCAGAACCCAGAACTTTTGTCTTAATAGTTCAAAGGTTTGCCGTTGGCTTGTATGCATTTTTGAATGATGCAAATGCAAGATCAGCTTCTCTGAGACCAATCCTTTGGGCAAGATAATGGGATTAATGAAGTCGCGGGATACGGATGATGCCAAGTGAAGCCTTGTTTGAAGTCGTATAACGTTATCTACTTTGTCCCAGAACACGGGGAGGTCCTTTAGGACCGATCCCTTGGCGAGCTTCCGATCTTGTTGCAAACATTCCATTTCCTTGCTCAATGACTTTCCCTGTTCGTTCTTAGCCAAGATCGTCTCCGCCCAATTCCATTCTTGAGGCAAGCCCAATGGAGATTCATTTTCCTTCTGCGTTTTGGCCCTTTTTCTTTGAGCTAACCTTTTTATTCTAACAAGAACGTTGATGATCTTTTTCCAACAGGCACATCGCTCCACGAGACCGTCAATGAAGCTAAGGTTTTCATTCTCGTGATTTGGTACCATTTGCTGTTCGCCATTATCCAGTTCGTTCTTGCGGATAGCTTTCTGTTGAATCAAGAACAGGTGGGCCTCCGATATGTCTTCCACGTTTCGTAGCTTCGAGGTCGTATTCTTCTCGTCCATGGACCAGTTTTCTTCTTCGGCAGATAAGGTTCTTGGCTGTGTCGGCCATTCTGATTTTTCTTGTGCAAGAAAACTTGGACCCTTGGTCCAGAATTCAAATTGCTTTTCGAGCTCGACAAGTGTACACCCTCTGCTTGGAAGATCGGCAGGGTTCAGCTTTCCAGGGCAGAATTGTATCGCTGATCCTTGCGTGTTGTCTAAAATCTTTGACACTCGTCTTTCTTCCCATATTTTGCAATGGCCTTTGCCACGTTGGATTCTCTGGAGATTCAGTAACGAATCCGTGAAATAGATGGTATTTTCATTGTTTACCTGTCCTTTCAGGGATTTTTGAAGATACTGTCCCATGTTGGTCGCCATCCAGAGTCCTACTAATTCTGCTCTTGCAATTGTGAGAGCGTCCTTGCTTTCAGCACCTTTTCGGAGATTTTTCGGCATGAGAGAGCTCTTGGAGAACAGCAACTGAGCTTCCCTGCTCCCCTTGCCGAGAGTCGTTACTGCATATGCGGCAACACCCATTCCTTGTGTACTGGCATCGCTGAAAATGGCCACGAACGCAATTGGACCCTTCATCCAACGCTGAAATGAAAGACGCTTTAGGAGAGGTATTTCCCGCACCCACTCCTTGAACCGCGTGACAGCCAACTGTGCAATAGGGTCCAGAACTTCTTGCCCTTGATTATTGACTTTGGTCCTTTGTAAGAGATTTTCGTCCCACTTGGTTTTATTCAGCCACATCATTGGGAGAATGACTTTAAACCGCATAATGAAAGGCGATACATAACCTTGCGTGTCAAACACTTGGCTTGCCAAAGAAACCACTAGCCGTCGCGTGATAATTTCGGTGTCGTCACGAAAGTTGATGAATTTATTCTCCAGATCAAAATGAAAGTGGTCTGACTGATAGTTCAATAACAATCCCAAAAGCGAGATTGTCTCGACTCTTTCTACACGGCTTTGATCAATGGCTTTTTCGATAGAACGATCGTTAGCAGTGACTTTGTGACCATAGAACCCACCACTTGCCAAGATAAGGAGAATCTGCTGAACAAGTTGAGCAGTTTCACAAGCTGAGTCCGCCACTATTAGAATATCGTCCATGTATGTCTTCTCCAGAATGATACTAACAGCGTTTGGATAGCGTTTGGCCCACATCCGTGCTGTTTCTTTTAAACACCACATGGCTTGAAATGGGCTACAAACACACCCAAAAGGCAAGCGAGTGAAGCGATACATTCTAGGCTCCGACTGACCAGGTGGGGCCCAAAAATACCTCAACATATCCCTGTCAGATTCCTTTTCCAAACGCACTGACAAAAACATCTTCCTTACATCAATTGTGGCAATAAACCTTTTTGTCTTTGAGTGCAAGATCAAAGCCATAATTTGGGGAAGCATGTTTGGTCCCGCCCACAATAAGATGTTAAGAGTTTTCGTTTTGTCTGTCTGATCTGGGAGGGAGGCATTTGTCACGATTCGGCATTTAGTTGTTGTTTTGTGCGGACGAATAACTGGGTGACTTGTCATGACGTATGTTGGGTGATCTGCCCGATGATAAAGGTTTGAGGGGACCAACTCAGAGAAACCTTCTCTGTGGAACTCTTCGTATGCCTCCGTGACCAATGTCACATGCTCGGGCCGAATTTTGCTCATCACCTTTCTCCACATGGCCATGGCACGAGCTGTGTTGTCTGTCATAACTCGTGACCTGGGATCGGGATGCTTCCAAGGCAGGCACACGGTCCAAAATTTGCCCTCCTTGTGATACTTGGACGTCAATTGTTGGTGCACTTCGGCTTGTATTTCTGACGCCGTTTTGTTGGGGATATCGGATTCATTAGCCAATATCCCAATGTTTTCTCCCGACCAGAATTGACCAAAATCGAAATTCTCTGTCGAGTCTGTGTAAACTCGTTCTAGATCAAATGTCATGTAATCCGATTCTTTAAATGCCATGACCGTTTGATTTTGATTTCCAATAGAGATCGCTCCACGTAACATCCATCCTAGCTTGGTTAGTTTGGCTGAGGGGCCTTCCAACGCCGGAGAGACCCGTTGCTCTCCCAGCATCAATTGGGAGTAGTACGGCTCAGATACCAATACTTGAATGGGTCGTCTCCCAACTTGGGGATACACCTCCGTGAAACGGATGTCTTTGAGATGTTTCAACTGCCGAGGATCGATAGGAATCGGTTGGAGAGGCTCTCCAATGGAATCAATGGTTGTGCCGTGAATGGGCATGGATATATAGGACTTATTGAGACTCATCAAGCCGAATGTGACCGTTTTTTGTCGGGTTTGTTGGGTTTTATTGCCCGCTACATTCATTACTAGCATCGTAGGGGTTCCTTTTAGTTGCAGTTTATTTGCTACACCTTTCTCCACCAAACTTAGGTTTGACCCCGAGTCGTTCAAAGCTCTGATTTTCAGGAACTGCATTGTGTTCAAGTTTATTATGTAACATATGATTGTCCCCGTCAGACCGCTAAACGTCCTTGGCTTTGTAAGACCTGTCATATTCGGAAAAGAAAGGGGATAATTCAGGCCAAAATCCGAAGCCGACAATTTGAGACATTGTTGCTTTATATTTTCAAATATTTCTTTATTAGGAACACTTAATAACGTAGTTATATCCTTTGTTGGCGGTTTTTGGCTCGATGCATCCTATTTCTTTCCCTCCTTGTTGTCTTTGCGAGGAACTTTCCGAACCTTCCGGTTTTTGACTTCTTCCTGGAGGGTCTGAATCTTCTGGTTCAGGTCCCGGACCTGCTTGCTCAAGGCATGCTCGGAGGGCAGATCCCGAGGTCGCTTGTTGGCCCGAGGTCGATAGTCTGATGTCTGAGGTGGTCTGATCGAGGAACCAGTTATGGGACCCGTGCGTAGTTGGTTGAAGGGGCATATGGCCCCGAAGTGGTCTGACCGCTGGCCTTTGCTCTCACAGATAGAACAGATAATGGTGCACCGATGTCCCGGCTCAAAAGATGAGAGACATCGGGAGCAACGTTGGACCTTCTTGCAAGCAAAAAACCAATCGCGGGAGGTCATCCCCAAAGCTCGAGGGCATGTCGTCATGGGTTGGTTCCGATCCCTGGTGCAGATGAAGCACTGCCCGTCACCCAGAGTCCGAGTTTGAACGGCGAAATTAGCGCCGGTGGAAACGGATTCTGTTGGGTCTGGGCCCAAAACAGGGATGGGTTGGGCGAGGGGGACGGCGTGCAAATCAAGCCATGGCTCGAATTGGGCATAACATTCAACCATCCCCGCTTTCCACTCCGGGAGGGGATTTCCGCCTTTGGACGCCGCCTCTGCTTTCGCCTTGTACTCCTGTCTCTTCTGAATCTTGAATTTATTCCATTGCGCTTGAGCCTCTGTCGGTAAGGAGGAGACAAATGTCCACAAGAGCCCAAAATCGTTCATGTCGACCTCTTCTCGCTCAAACACATCCCGCATGTTCCTCAAGGCTTTAAATGACTGCTTGATGGCATCAGTCTGGTCCGCAAGGTTGTCTCTTGGGGCGGTACCGCTGGCAATGTACGAACCCGCCAGGCTAATAGGGTCAGCAAACTTTTCTTTGAGGTCATTCATAGCGGCGGCATACGAATTGTCAGACTCGCAGGAATATCGTGATACCATTAGGAGCGCCGGGCCGGCCAGACAATCTTTCAACTTGAGAAAAAGGCTTGTTTGGTTAAACCCGCGCAATGTCTTCATTTCTTTGACTAAGTTACTCCAGGAGCTGTTCCAATTGGAGAATTGGAGAAGGACGTTAGGCTCCTTCAGATCCCCTCTGAACTTAGAGATGAACTTGGCCGCGTCAAATAATACCATCGTGTTACAATTTGGGTTTGGTTGACGACCAGGCTCCTCGGAAGGATAATCCGGGACCAATTCCTCTAATTCTGGTCGCAACGACCTCTCGTAGTCCATTATGGCTCCCAATCGAGACAACTCGGCCAATATTTCAGAATAGGCCGAGTCAATGGGATCAACGCCCGGCTTATACCACACCCCCGTGGCCTCTTGAAACTTGCGCTCAACAAGAGGAAGCCGAGTAGCCTCGATCTCAGCCAAGATTCGCTTAGCTTGGAACCATTCCAATCGGGCTGAGACGTCGTCAATAGTTTTGGATTGGAGTTGGTCGATGATGGCTTTGAACTGAGTGAGGTTTTGGCGGATAACATTTAACTCGAGATCTGCGAGCCTTTCCGCTCGTTGGCGACGAGGAATCAAATCGGCCGTTTGTTGGAGCTTGGCGGAGACCATGGCTTGCAGTTGCCCCGGGGAGGCTCCCGCATTTTCCAACTGAATGGCCTCTTTAAAAAGAGGCTCCAGGATTTGTAATTCCGCGCGAATCCCCGCCATTTCCATCGTAGCTTGGCCGGCAGCGACGGAGTAGACTTCGTTTATGAGGTCGTCGCGGAACCTCCGAGTACCGTCCTCCGACTGATCAGCTAGCGCGGCGTTCTCCATATCGCGGTGCGTTTCCGCATCAGGGTTGATTGACATTTTTACTTCAGGTTTGCAGTCTGAAAGAATATCCAAAAGAAGCCCAATATAGTCTCTAGTGGGGTCTGTTTTCAAATGGAAATCCTCCGATGGACTGGTGCCAGGAAACGCCCTTCCGATTTGAAACGGTCTAGTGCTAATTGAGGCGACCCTTATCGCCTATAAGCCTTTAGAACCGTTCAAAATGAAAGCTCAGCGCTCCTGACAAGAGTTCTTGCCCTTAGCAATCTCATGGGTTACAACCAGAGAACAAAAACCCTGAATTTGTAAGAGCTTATGGGTTTGCACGTTTCGGTTCAGGCCCGCCCGACGGATTACCTTCTGCTCTAACGTGCAACTTTACCCAAGCATGAAACTATATCCAAAAATATCGGGCACATCCGAACAGAGAGGGGAAAATCATGTGGGTGTGGCACTAAATCCGGCTCGAAGGACCATGTCACGATCACCCCCAATCTATTAGTGTACCTAATACCTTCGAATGATCTAAGTTTCGATTATAATTACCAGAGAGAAATAAGTCGCGTGTACGCTTATGATAATGGCTCTCCCGAATGCCTAACCGGAAACGGAAGTTGTCTTTATTTCGAACAGCATACAATTGCATAGGAAAGGAGGTCTGTGATTGGTTGGTTTGGGATTCTCCTCATAGATTGCGACGGTTCTGTTAGATATATCCAGTATCATAGATAGACTGAACTCTCGGTTTCGACAACAATGAATTTGTCGGCTTGAGGATGACTGGATGACGAGCATCAAAAGGCAAGTTCGATTTCGATTTCCCAATTCTTCCTCCGATGCGCAACACACCCTCGTTGTCAAGGAATGGGGTCAGAGACAGCAAATGTGAATTCCTGCTTACTGCCTTTGTGTGAACTATCGACTGAATGTCCGCACAAAAAACTTGGCTTTGAACCATTCTCACAATCATCATAATAGCTTTCTCATAATCAATTTCATCTAAGCTTGGCATTTGCTTCGTTTCCCTGCTCCTTCGGCCTTCGGAGCCAATGAGAAATACGGGCCAACAGACGGATACATTTCTTGAAGGTTGACTTGGTAAGATCGAAGCCTATCTCTTCCTTGTCTTGAAGCTGAACCGGAAACGTGGAGAATTCCCATCTCGGCCTGATCTCCTGGGAGATGATCTCCACGTCAATGTCTTTTGGCCCATCACATTCCTGTTCATACAAGAATTCGGGTCCCCATATCCATCGTTCACTTATTTCGTGGCCAGATGGTTCCATGGCGGATCTTGTGGCGACATCATGCGGTTTAGTGAGAGTTTGAATTTCTCCTACTCTATTGGCCACGTAAGGTTTGTCGAATGATGAAGTTGCTCTTACCCACTGACGAACACAAGTTGAATCAGTCCAAAACACTCGAGCCACCATCTTGAGTCGAATCGCCAAAACAATGAAGTTCAAGGCTCATCTTGTCACGTGGGAATGGACAAATGCATCTTGGGAACTTGATTTCTCCAACGCCTTGAACTCTGGAACACCAATCGGCCCACCATCTCACTTCCTCAGTCCAACGAGAGCTCAATCTCACGTCTTTGTGACAAGCTTGACTTTTCTGCTGAATATCCTCGTCCCCACCAAGTCCTGTAGCTCCTGCTCACATGATTATGAGCTCATGCTCGGATGGAGTTAACATGTTCTATGATGTTGCATAATAAAGTATTCCGATTTACACAAAGCTTCATGAAAGACGCTTTATTGGTGACCCCGAACTTGTTCTTACCGGTTGTTAAGATTTCCACGCAGCATGGCTGAACCAAAAACTGAGTCGCCTCAGGGCTCATTAGAAGCCTCGTCTATTTCCGCTGTGGCTATCAAGCTTCCTTCGTTTTGGACTGCTCAACCCAAAATATGGTTCGCTCAAGCTGAATCCCAATTCATTCTTAGAGGCATTTCGTCAGAGGAGACTCGTTATCATCACGTGCTCGCTGCCCTGGATCAGGACTCTGCGAAACGAGTTGTCGACATCATCGACGACATCTCGGCAGACAACAAGTATCGTCTACTCAAAAATCGTCTTCTCTCAACTTTCACGTTGTCGCCCTACCGAATGTCTCAAAGGCTTTTGAATATGGCACCCGTAGGAGATCGCAATCCTTCTGAATTAATGGATGATATGTTGGCTTTGGTGAGTGAACGTCATGGCCCCTGCACGCTTTTTCTCACTATTTTTGTGGACTTGATGCCTCCGGATGTGAGATCTCATCTCTTACCCATCATGGAATCTAGTTCACCCCGCGACCTAGCTCTTCTTGCAGACCAGTTAGTTTCCGCCGAACAGCAAGCGATTTCTGTCATTCGCAAGAAATCTACAGATGCGAGAACAGATGGCTCAATTCCTAAGGGTTGGTGCCGTCTTCATCAAAGGTGGGGGAAAAAGGCGTATTATTGTGAGCCACCATGTACCTACAGTTCATCTCACCTTCGTCAATTGAACACCCTACAGGGAAACTTCGAAGACGGCCATCAATAAATGTTATTGGTGGTCGTCTCCTATATGTTATGAATAAACTCAATAACACCACTTATCTTATTGATTCCGGCGCCCAAGTTAGCGTCCTTCCCGTCTCTCGAAGTCTTCGCAATTCCCCTGCTTCGCCGCTATTTGCCGCTGCTAATGGCTCGACTATTTCTTCCTTTGGAACCAAAACTTGTAATGTTCATTTGGGCAATCATGTTTATAACTGGACATTCTACGTTACAAACCTCGATCAGGCTATTTTGGGGGCTGATTTCTTGAGGGCCAACAACCTTGTGGTGGATCTTCTACATAGCCGTCTATATGATCCGTTGTCTAAGCATATCATAACGGGTTATTTGAGCCGGGGCAAGGCTCCTGCTTTATCTATTTTGCAATCCGAAAAGGTGCCGCCCTTTGCCGCCCTTTTGAAGGAATTCCCGGAAGTGCTAGTCCCTGCATTCAATGACACGCATCCGAAACACGGTGTGACCCACCGCATCCAGACCAACAATCAATCTGTGTTCTCTCGCCCCCGACGTTTGGCGGGAGACAAATTGATTGTAGCTAAAAAGGAATTCAAAACCTTGTCTGATATTTGCCTCTCCTTTACACGCTGTCCCAAAGTCGGATGGTTCATGGCGCTTAGTGGGCAATTACCGGCGTTTGAATGACATCACAGTACCGGATCGTTATCCAGTGCCACACATACAGGATTTCATGGATGGTTTGGCTGGAAGTACAATATTTTCCAAGCTGGACATTATTAGAGGTTATAATCAAATACCTATGCACTCAGATGATGTGGCGAAGACGGCAGTGACCACACCGTTTGGTTTGTTCGGATTTGTGCGCATGCCTTTCGGTTTGAAAAACGCGGCTCAAACATTTCAACCCCTTATGGACTCTGTGTTAGGTGATCTACCTTTTGCCTTTGCATATCTGGACGACATTCTTGTGGCTAGTACCTCCAAAAGCGATCATATGACGCATTTACGCCAAGTTTTTGAACGCCTTTCTTCCAACGATTTGATCCTTAATCGCAAAAAGTGCCTTTTTGGAGTAGACCAATTACCGTTTCTGGGCCATCGTGTTAGTGCAAAAGGCATCGAGCCCTTACGGGCCAAGATTGAAGTTATTGACCAGTTTCCTACCCCTCAAACGCCGGCTCAACTCCGTGAATATATCGGCATGATTACATTCTATCACCGATTTCTGCCCTGCCTATCGCATGCACTTGCGCCTTTGCACGAGGCTTTAAAAGGGAATCCTAAGGTGCTAGTTTGGTGCCCGTCCCTAGACCGGGCCCTGACGGCGGCCAAGGCAAAACTGGTCAAAGCCACTCTCCTCAGCTTCCCCGTTACCTCTGCCCCACTGGCTCTCACCACCGACGCTTCTGAGAAGGCAGTGGGAGCTGTCCTTGAACAGTTCGTTAAGGGTGACTGGTATCCTTTGGCTTTCTTTTCTCGGAAGTTGAGAGATCCTGAAAAAAAAATACTCAACGTATGATCTATTTGGCGATCCGCCATTTTCGCCATTTCGTTGAGGGGCAAAATTTGACCATTTTTACAGACCACAAACCCCTTACATTTGCTTTCTCCAAAACCTCCAACCCCTTGAATAACCGTCAACAACGACATGTTTTATACATCTCTGAGTTTTCGACCGATATCCGGCACATTTCTGGAAAATCCAATGTTGTGGCGGATTGTCTATCTCGTATTGGTGCCATAGCTTCAAACGTGTCAGGGATCAACCCGAATTCCATTCAACAGGCTCAAACACGTGACCCTGAGTTGGCACTTGTTCGCTCAGCCGGGTGGAAATCTCCCAAATTTAATTTTGCCATCTCCTTAGAAACGCTGGCCCACACCGGCTTGACGTGGGCTGATGTGGAATTAGCGCCGGGAGTGCCCGTTCTTTGTGATGTGTCGTGCGGCCGAGCCCGAGACAATCGTAGAGATGTGTTCCATGGAATCCACGCTACCTCACACCCGGGAACACGAGCATCTTGACGTTTGATTTCCAAGTACTACGTTTGGCATGGTCTGGCCCGGGATGTGACGGCTTGGGTCCGTGAGTGCGAAAAATGTCAGAAGACCAAATTTCATCGGCACACCAAAGCCCCTGTGGAACATATCGAGGTTCCATCAGCTCGTTTTAAGGTGATTCACGTGGATTTAGTGGGTCCACTTGAGGTCTCCCAAGGTGCACGCTACCTTTTGACCGTGGTCGATCGGTTTACTCGCTGGCCAGAAGCCATCCCCTTTGTTCCGTGCACAATTGAGTACGTCATCCTAATATGTTAAGGATAAATGATGTACAGGAAGAACAATTGGTAACGGAACAGTGTATTGAGTAGCAAACCATCACCAGCGTGCCCAAGCCACGCTGAAACGGCGTGTCTAAGCTGTCCAAAATTGGCGGCCTCCAGCTAGCTGAATCAACAAGCCCAGGCTATCGTGAAACGGCGTCTAAGCTGTCTCAAATTGGCGGCCCCCCGCTAGCTTGCCAAGCTGGCTTGCCAAGCTGCCCCATTTGACGAAAAACAAATCGTCCAAAAAGGAAGTCACCATTGAACATTGAAAGGAAGAACAACTCCCAACTTGAAGCTCTCTTGCTGGTAGTTGAAGCAAGGACAATTTTGTTAGAAGTGCCGGAAGTCAAGTCGACCTATTTTGAAATCAGAGTAGTGAGAGTCAACGTTTGGAGTCGGGACCCAGGAAGCCGTGCAAAGTCAAGAGGACCTGGGGAAGTGCATTGC
>NC_081451.1:10108613-10112776 GCF_007210705.1 Tigriopus californicus
AGATAGGTCTAAGAAATTTAAGCCCTTGTACTAGGTGCTCTCCATCTTTGAGAGCTATCTAGGTATTTTTACCTAGTGCTTGGGTCAGGAGTTCCATGTTTCCGTTCACCATGGGAATTCAATAAGTCAGGACCTTTCACCCCTGGCTGGTGGACGGAACACCCTTTCCCGATATCTCTGCTGAGACGTGTGCCAGGGGTTTACTGAACGGTTGGGTTAGCCGTTTTGGTTTACCCGAGACAATCATTTCAGATTGGGGCCCTCAGTTCACTTTCTCCTTGTGGGAAAGACTGTCTACTTTCTTGGGGATTCAAATCCAGCATACGACGGCGTATCATCCGCAGTCAAATGGCATGGTCGAGAGACTGCATCAGCAGTTGAAGGAGTCGCTTTGTGCCTGGCAGGCTGGGTGTGATTGGTATCACCAATTACCATGGGTGCTTCTAGGTATTCGGACTGCCCCTAAGGAAGACTGGTACCAGTTTGAGGGTACCTGGTGTGATGTGTGATACCAGTGTTGAACACAATTCTCCTGGCAAGACGTTTCAGGACGTGTTTCAGTCCCCCCGAAGTTAGGTGCCCCCTCCCACAGCCTTTCATGGCCAAAAACCTACATTTATTCCGACTAATCTCAAGTCATGCTCGCACGTTTGGTTGAGGGTGGACAAGATTTGGTCCTCGCTCACTCAACCTTATATGGGCTCGTTCAAGGTCATCGAGAGAAATGGCAAAACTTTCATCATTCTCGTCAAAAACAGAAGAACAACTGTTAGTATTGATCGGTTGAAACCGGCTTATACAAGGAATGATGCTTTCTCCAGCAAGGTTTCTACCCACTCCGGAAGATTTGTCAAAAATGTGGTTCCTTTTCAGGCTGGTTAGTGGTCTTGTTTTTGTTTCTGTTTTTCCTTCCGGTTATTTGGTATTCTTACGGGGGGACTGTGTAGCTCCTGCTCACATGATTATGAGCTCATGCTCGGATGGAGTTAACATGTTCTACGATGTTGCATAATAAAGTATTCCGATTTACACAAAGCTTCATGTAAGACGCTTTAGTCCCATGAGATGAAGTTACGATAATCGAATCTTTGCCTTGATGACAAATGGCGCATGCAAACCCAAAGGTGAAAACAACCCGGCTAGTTTCGAAAGCAAAGAAACCCCTCATAGTGAATTTCGGCTTGTCGAATAATTGGGAAGCGATTTTGAGGGACAACTAATCATCTTTTATATGCCAAACCAACCCTAAGGCGGTAGTTACCTTGCTAGCAGTCTTCTCCTGACGCTCAAACCCATCAACATTGGACATCCATTTTCCCACAACAAAGTTGGCTCTCTTCAAGACCTCGTCAATTTCTCCGGCCTTTCCATTACTCGGTGGTTATATTTTCTTGATCAGTGATTGCTCAAATGCCAAGACATCTCGATATCTTTTTCTTTGTCAAAGAAGAAAAAGGAACAACTTTTGTGAAATACACATGTTTAAAAGTAGCTCAGATAAGTGTGTAAGATAACTTAAAGCCCATTAAAGTGCATCATTGTCAAAATCGTAGTCAATCAGTATTAAGCATACTTAAAGTTATTTATTGACCAATCACCAAAATCATGACCCGACGCAGTCTTCAAGGTTTTGCTCCACTGTCTCCACACGGCATACTCTGACAATGGTAGCTTGTCAGTCAGCTCTGCGATCACCATCCTTCCCCCCGATTGTTCAGCATCTAGTCCTACGATCAAGGCCAAAACCTGATCGACAAATTCCTGAATTGACTCCCAAGAATTTGGTTTCATTGTAGGCAGTGACTTCAATTCCGAGATATACATGGCTTGAAGTCTTCAACGTGTTTTCACAACCATCGTTTCCACTAGAATGCCTTACCAGTGCTTGCTGCTTTTGGCCTAAGCATGATTTCAGATGCACCAGTTTTTCTGCCGAGTCTGCCCATTAACGATGTACCAGCGTCCGAAACATATCCATGAATCCTGGCCAATTTAGGATGTTACCGTCAAACGTTGGAAGTCTTGATTGAATGTTACGACGATATTCTCTTCTGACCACCTCTTGACCCTGGTATCCTGATGGCCTCCCGACGTCGTCCAACAACCCTGTTCTTATCAAAACTGGCCTATTTTGGATCCTTAACCATTTTCCCTTCCATGATCCATCAACTCTGTCTCCAATGCGTTGAAATATTCGTCTTTTCTCGTATCCACAACCTCAGATGCTACGTCTCGAACGCCCATCCCTCGCAACGTAGCTTCTTGCCTAATATCAGCAAACTTCTCCTGCACTCTACGAAATGGTCTTTTCCATCCGGAATCTTCTTCCTCTTCTGCAGCCACTTCTTGCAAGCGTTCCTGTATTCTAAGCGATGACTCCAACAATTCTTCAATCTGAGCAAGATCACTTTCCATCAACCCAGGCTCCTCACGGGCGTTCTTGTCTTCTTCCATCAAATCCAATCTCCGCAAAAGAGATGTCATTTTTTCACCCAACACTCTGTTTACTCGTTCAACGACCTCTGCCTTCTTTGAATTGTACCTAGAGGTCTCTGAGCCCAACGATTGGTCTGAACCAATCTCGGACGGCGCTTCATGTTGTCTGGACTCGAGGTATTCTTGGGCCTAATCTAAGGCTTCGTGTGCGTTTCTTGAGACATCCTGGATCCACTCCTCAGTCTGTTCCGTGGCTTCCAGGTCATCATGCTTTACGAGATGGTTGATGATCTCGCCGTTGGCTTCTTCGGCTTGTTTCAATAATATTCTCAGCTTCTCCATACTCCTCTTGATATGAGATCAGCTTCCTCTTCCTTCAATGCCGCCTAGAGTTGCCCTCCCAACAATTGTGCATCTTCTCTTCAGAACGGTACGTTTCTTCTTCCGGGACACAATCCCTAAAGATTCAATTTTTATCATCACTGAGCTGTCCCCCTCATTGGGACCTGCACTGACGACACCCTCTTAATCAAGATCACCATCTGACGGTTTTGTTAGAGAATGATGAACAGGCATGGTTCAATTTGCAATTGAAGCGTTCCCTCAATCAAGACCGATATTGGCTTCAAAAACACCCTTTTAGACTTTCTTCCGCTCCCAGATCCTTATCTAGAAGTCCGGATTGACAAGTCTGTGGTGGGCTATCTCGTAAACCAGTCCTGGTAATGGACAAACGTACCCCTCAAACCTTTAGAGGTTGCTTCAACTTTTCACTCAGGGGCCTAATGATATTCCAAGATCTGGCACGTGCAGAAACTCCCAATCGTTCCAATCCACTGTTCCAATCCGGCTCGAAGTACCACTTTTTGGTCTACCCTTCGATATCAGTTACGATAGTTAACGAAACGGTCTGCTTTCTAATAATTGTATTCTTCATATCGAAATTGTTTTACATAAGACTTTATAAAACACGTACTTTTTCCTTGAACTATTGGCCGATTCCCCCATTTTTCAACCATGTAGCGTTTAAACATGCCTGAACGCGTTTTTGAGAATCAAAGTCGACTCCTCCAATTATTGCAACGGTGTGACTAAGGCTCGTCCGTCCATACCCCACTTAGAATAGTTATTTAAATAAATGATTGTCACTCATATTAATTTCTTCTCAGTCACTACTTATGAAACACAACGCAGCAATGCTACTTCACCAGATCTGGATACACTCTTTCGCGCATGCAAAATCTCCTTGGTTTATGCTTTTATGCTAAAATGCTTCTCCCCCTCACATAAAAGAACTCGGTTGAAGTCTTCCAAAGGCTCCGGAATCATTGGAGCCCAAGATGTGGCTAAACAATCGACTTGAACAGAGTTAGCATCGTGATGCACACATTTGAATGAGACCTGCTCGTTATCTTTACCTCCATTATATACAAGTGGAGTATTCAATGGAATTAATCTTTAATCAGATTAATCTTCGGAGTGAAAAGGCGTGTCGGAAAGTGCTCTCCAGACACTTGGAGAAAAAAAATGCTTAGTTTTCGGCGCATCTAACGATTGAAGTTGAAGTGAAATGAAAAAACTTACTAGAAGTAGCGCAAGAGACGTGTCAAAGGGGCCAATGACCGTGTTGGATCACCTTCTGTCCTTAAAAACACATTCAAAGGACAACGAAGAAGTAATTGTTCCAAGTGTGCAAAACATGAGTAACCTGTCGGCAGAGGACCTGA
>NC_081451.1:10113756-10130731 GCF_007210705.1 Tigriopus californicus
AAACATATATCGAGAATGAGAGACACAAAAAGAAGCGATTTCTGGCCTCATTACAATGGTCAAAAACAATACAAGTGGACGACTTTTATTGGCAGGTGACTTCAATTTGGACCTAACTCGACTATCAGACAAGACATATGGCCCACGTCAATTAGCGAAGACCTTCAGCGAAAGTATGGACTCATGTGGAATGATATGTACACAATTCGGTAAAACATTTTTTCGCAAAAGAGGAAATAGAGACGTTCACTCAAACCTCGACTGGGCACTCTCAAACCAGACAGGACTTGTCACTGAAACATTAACAAGAGAACGTGGCTTGAGCGATCACAACCCTATCTTGCGGACTATGAAAACATTGGCAGCCAAGCACAACAAAACTCAAATTATAAGGCGAAGTTATGGAAAGATCGATTGTGACAGTTTTAGGCTTAATCTGGCAAAGCAACCATGGGAAGATCTAGTGCATGGAGAAATTCAGATGAAAGCGGAAAAGTTCAACAAGCTATTGTTAAAGGTCTTAAACAAGCACGCACCTCTGAAGTCTATCAGGATAAAGCCAAAGAGATCACCCAAACCAAGTGTTCAGTCGTGCAAACTACGACGTCTCAGGGACAATGCCAGAAGCAAGAATAAAAAAGGGAAGCTAAAGAACCTTCGAAAGCAATGCAATCGTCAAGCTCAAATTGAAAGTATCTCTAACATCAGAAAAAGGATCAAAACAAATCCACACGAGGTCTGGAAAGTTGTCAAGGAAATCACGGGGAGTGGCAAAGTAACGTCGAATACAATCAAATCCAATGGACGGGTGCTTGACATTAGCGAAATCACAGAACATTTAAACAGATATTTTCTTTCAAAGGGTGGTGAAATCAGAGCTTATCAGTGTAAAAATTGGATAAAAATTCATGATTTGATGGTGAGTCAGGGAGAACTTGGGTTGGAATTTAGATGTTCGTTTCATGTTTCTAGTGAGAACGGTTTGACCCGGCTGGATCAAGGATGGCTTGGTCAGGGGCTTGGTCAGGGGCTTGGTATTTAAGCAGATAGCTGTCTTTTGGCGTTGGCTGTTTTCCCAGAGGCAAACCGCCTCCAAATCCGCATCCGAGGCACCAGGGACCTCCAGAATCTCCGATCTGTAATTGATAAACATCATTGAGGCGGGTGGAACCCTGGTCACTGGGTGTGAGGTGGAGCGGTAAGCACAAAGGCAGTCTTGTAGTGATTCACGCATCTCCCCTCCACCTGAAACGTTTTCTTTAAACCTACATGAACGTTTCCGCGGGATTAGCTCGGGGGTGGTGAGGAGGGGTAAAAGAGTGGGAAATTCCATGAGATCGACAGAACCCGCGAAACTTGGCTGAGCAAAAAGCCAAGGCATTGTCAGACCTGATGGTGATCAGAAACCCAATAAAATCTCTCTCAGAGCTTCCACCGTCTCAGATGAGGAGGTGGATCTGACACAGGAGGCAGCTGGGAACCTGGACAATTCACACCTGGCCACCAAAATGTAAGACTGGTCCCATAGAGGTCCAAAGTGATCAATTGAGATGGATTGCCAGGCTCTGTCAGGGGTAGGGTGTGGCCTTTGTTCAACTTTTACGGCCTTCTCAGTAATGGCCTGGCATTGGAGGCAAAGGGTAACGAAGTTTTCGACCATCTGGTCCAGAGTGGGGAACCAGACAACCGTTCTGAGCCGCCGTTTCATGGCAGAGGCCCCAAGATGGGATCCGCCATGAGCAGGGGCAATGGCACTCTATGTTCCGTCCACCAGCCAGGGGTGAAAGGTCCTGACTTATTGAATTCCCGTGGTGAACGGAGACATGGAACTCC
The DNA here is from genome assembly GCF_007210705.1 of Tigriopus californicus. Lineage (NCBI taxonomy): Eukaryota > Metazoa > Arthropoda > Copepoda > Harpacticoida > Harpacticidae > Tigriopus > Tigriopus californicus. The sequence continues at coordinate 10,115,590 of NC_081451.1, forward strand.
TGACCCAAGCACTAGGTAAAAATACCTTGATAGCTCTCAAAGATGGAGAGCACCTAGTACAAGGGCTTAAATTTCTTAGACCTATCTTAAGGCCTCCGGTTATAACCCTAATCAGGGCATACGAGCAATAGTTCGAGCTTCCTTTATCAGGGCCTCAAACAATCATTAAACGACTAAGGATACAAATCGCTAGCTACCTCTACTCCCCATTGGTCCCAGATCAATCTCGGTTGTCTGGCATACCTGGGCCAATCTTCAAGGCTAAATATCCTGCAAAATGTGGTCACTATCCTAGTCTAAACGCGTCTATCAAAGTCGACCTCTACTCTAGAGTCTAACTACTGATTTCTGCTACAAGAGTGATGAACTTTAGATACAGTTGTTGCATACAAATCACTTGCTACCTCTACTCCCTACGATGCCAGCACGATCTCGGTCGTCTGAGAAATCTAGGCTACTCTTCAAGGCAAACTGTACAGTTCAATCTACTTTATTCATCACAAACACACCGCCTATCAGCTGTCTTGCTCTGGTAAGAAAAGTGGGGGAATTGTTGGGCCAATGGAAAAGGGGACATACGCATATGAAATCAATGGGTTAATAATTACTGCTCGATGTCTGGTGAGATGGTCCAACGGAGATGCTCGGATGACGTCCACTCGACGGGATTGAAGGTCCACTAACAAAGTGACGAAGTGCTGTACTCAGACTCGGCACTTCCCAGGTCCTCTTGCTCTTGTGCACGGCTTCCTGGGTTTCCTACTCCCATATGATGACGATCTCTGTCCTTCGAAACAGTTCCCACTTCTTGGCACCACAACAATGACAAAGTCCCAGCACTTAGCAATGGCGGGTGCTTCCTCCTTGGAGAGGTTCAAAAACTCACTTCTCTCCTGGAGAATGAAAATGTGACTCCTGCTCTGCTCGAGCCCAAAAATGTGACTGTCGTTTTGGTTAAATTTCCCGTACCACGTTGGTTTCCGCCTCTTCCTCATGGAGGCTAAAACGGGTTGTCCCAGGGCCCTTGGTGGACGGCAACGGTTTCCTCAATGTCCAGGGTTGACCTCCTTTTGTCAGGCTAGCCACATTGGCCATCAAGGGGTTTCCTGGATTGCCGACAATAGATTATGTCTGCCTCTTCTGTAGGGTGTGGCATGTGGGCAACATCTGACCACCACTGTGTCTGAACGGCAAAGGGTTGACATTGGGCCGGAACTAGGTCCCAACGGAACATTCAGGAAGGATTGGTCGTCATTTGCTGTCAGGGGGCCGACATTTTGGTAACGTCGATCCTTGAGGGTGAGATTGCTTATTCTGATTCTCTTCCCCCTCTCACAATGATCACGAGAATATCGTTCTTGGTGACCGAGGATTTCCTGTTTCTCCTCCCTTCCAACATGTAGCCGACATTCCTCACCCATGGTTGTAGCTGGGCTGACCAGCCCTCTGGGTACTGGAGCTTTTCCTTGGTGATAGGATGATCAAGGGCTGAAGGAGCTACTTGTGATGGATCACGACGTCTTCACGAGCATTAGGCTGGCATTTGGTCGACATCTGACCGACAAACGGACTACATGATGGGCAATCCAACAACTTTGGGATTTTCCCAAGATAATAACATATGTTATCTTAACATTTTGATAAAAACCGTTCCGGGAACAATCATTCATCTTGTACATCACTTATCCATATCATATTAAGATGATGTACGCAATTGTGGACGGAACACGCCCCCTGATTGCTTCAGGAAGCAGCAATCTCTGGCCTCAAATAATATTGCCACCAGCAGAGACGGTGAGCTCGTGAAAAAAGCGAGAGAAGGATATAAGCTCACTTTGACAGTCGGGCAAGCGTCCTTGGTATATGGCCTTCTTTAATGCGTGGCACACTGGATCCTGGACGAAGGTCAGGCAGGCTGACTTGTGGAGCGCCTGCCGGAGATGGTCGAACTCATCCTGATGAGCACGAGTCCAGGAGAAGGGGGTATGCTTGGTAGCGGCCACTGCGCGCAGGTTAGGGGTTTCGCGCGCTATGAACGGAATAAAATCCGCATTAGAGCAAGCCATGTAGAGAAAGGAGATGAGATCGTCCTTGCTTCGCGGGGTTGGGGTATCTCTCAGCCGCTGGACACGCTCAGGATCCGGCCTGGCTCCATCGGCCGAGACTCTCATCCCCCAGAAGGGTATCTCGGATTGGCGGAAGAGGCACTTGTCTGGGTTCAGTGTCATGCCTGTGGCTAAAAGGCGCTCGAGAAACAAAGTTAGCGAGCGGTCACGCTCTTTGACATTTGCTCCGGCGATGATGATATCATAGTGAACGGCATGTAATCCGGGGATGTCGATGAAATTGTCATTGATTGCCTTCATGAACTCCCCAGAGGCGGGCTTGACACCCATAGGTGGCCTCTTGAAATGGTATAGTTGACCATTGACCCGGAAAACAGTCTATTGATGGGAGTCCTTGTCCAAAGCTAATTGGTGAAAAGATGACCGGAAGTCCAGTTTTGAAAAACAATTGACAGCCCACCAAACCAGCCTTAATGGAGTCAATGGTCGGAATGGGGATGTGGCTGTCAACCAATTGCTTATTCAAATTTCTGAGGTCTAGAGTGATCTGGATTTGACCCAGGTCTTTTGATACCACTTGAATATTACTTATCCACGGAGCAGCTCCCTTGTGGGGTGTAATTATGTCATTGGCCAACATCCCGGCCACCTCCGTCTCGACTAGTGCTTTGAGGTGAAACGGTGTGTAACGTGGGGCACAGGCTATGGGTCGCGCCAACGGAGCCAGATGAAGGGTTACGGTATGGTCTTCAAGTAAGCCAACGCCCTGAAAAACCGGCAAGAATACTGGCTGTGTCAAGCTGTGGACCCACAACGATAGCTGCGGAATCCTCTGGGCTGAAGAGTCTTGTTGCGACTAGATTGCTTGGAATATGGACCAGCAATTCTGTTGACGGGTTCTTGGTGTTGGCGAGCCATCGCCATTGCCGGGTTACTTCCATTTGAAACAGAATGTGATGCATGGGCAGAGTCTTCAAACAGCATACCGTTACTTATGGCTTCCTCAAGAGACCAGTTTTTTGAATGATAGCGTTCCTCAGATTCTGACTTGTGGTTCCAAGAACAATCTGAATTGTGATGGAACGGCATAGCGACTCCGAATTGACCAGGGACGAAATGATCGGCTCTGGAGTGGAGTGTCCAAAGGTTTAATGAATACGTATTTGATATAGACCTTACTGTACAATGGAGGCTTATTGAACCGGCATGGATGGCAAGGTAGGTTGTGGATATCAACTGAACTCTTCTGCTATCTGGGCTTTTCCTTGTCAGTTCTGCCTTTCCTTGATAAACGATAATAGTCTCTGTCTGTAGTTTTGTTCAGAATGGGTAAGCTAATTCGCAACTGGTCGTTAGCTTGAGTAAGGCCTCTTGCTTCACCAAGTTGAACATTTTCAAACTTGTGTTTCAGATTGCGGTTCTGTTGTCTGAGAGCGTTGATTTCGCCTTCCATTTCTCGTATTTTCTGAAAAACTACGCCCTGCTCGTCTACCTGTGCCATGTTGAGGGTTGAAGTGAACCTGTATTTGGGGTCGGGTGGTTGGGACTAGGATCGGTGAACTGTTTGGTGGACAATACACGGTTCGGGAGTATGTGTACTACCTGGGCATGACGATGTCCCTAGGGTGCGATCAATTCCCTGATTTCCTCAAACGTGAGGTCTTTGAAATGGCTGAGTAGGTCTCCTGCCAACTGCGCCAATTTTGTGATGGAACGGGATAGCGACTCTGAATTGACTGGCGACGAAATGATCGTCTCTGGAGTGTCCAAAGGTTTAATGAATATGTATTTAATATAGACCTTACTGTACAATGAAGGCGTATTGAAACAGAGCTGATGTCAAGGTAGGTCGTGGATATCAACTGAACTCTTCTGCTGTCTGGGCTTTTCCTTGTTATTTTTGCCCTTCCTTAATTTATGATCGGCACATTCCTAATCGGGGGGAATTCGCAAGAGACGGCGTAATTTCAGGTTAGCAGGGGTGCCGATTTGTTAAAGGGGTACACTTCTTTATATGTCAATTCTATTGTGGTTAATGTTTGGGGATCCTGATTAGGGTTGTCACATTCTTGACTTGCACAGTGCACTTCTTTCAGGCCTATAACTTTGGGCCTGTCTACTTATTGATGGCCGTCTCGGGACTTGTTGGCGCCTCGTTCTGTCGCCATCATTGCTCTGTCTGTCGCCAGGGTTTTTCGATGATAACCTCGTCAAAGGGTGTTGCACTACAGAATCTTGGTCGCTAGTTTGATGGGATCGCCCTCATTGAATTCTCGGACCTCAAACCCACATAGGGAGGCAAGCTGGCGGCATCGTTCGGCGAACTTAGCAATTGATTCGTCCTCATTTTGGCAAATGCTTCGAAGTTGCACTATTGCGTTCCACCTGGATGACTTAGGTTGGTAACGTGTCTTGAGGTTCTGCACGATGACGTCAAAAGTCATTGCCGGATCAGTCCGGACATTTGGGGATGTTGCTTGGACATCTTGAAGGCCCGTCCTGCCGATAAACCACAGAAGTTTTTGCTTCTTAGTTTTGTTGTATTGTGTTAACGATCCTGGGTTGTTGGGAGTCGGGTCCTTCAAAATGTGCTTTGTAGCAAGATGCTAATTCGAGCTACTGCGTTAGCTCCAATCCCTTATAAATACCGTTGTATGTGAAATATAAAACCAGTACGATGTGAACAACTCTACTCACTGCACCTTGATTGGCCTTGCGGCCCTCATTGTGTTACATGGTGGCAGCGGTGTTTCCGTGGTGGGAGTAGGTTAGGCAAGGCGTATGTGGATATCGCGCCAGTGTCTGAAACCCCACGGATCACAAACCTAAGTCTTCATCTTCCGTGAGATGCAAGAGAGGGACGGATTCTGGGCCTTTGTTGATCGGGGAGCGATTGTGGATTCGATCCTCCTGTGGATGCTCCATGGCGAGTTGTCTTGGGCGTTGGAACAATTGGCTGGTCTTGAGGAATCAATCGTAGATTGAGTGTGGAAGCGACCCGCTTGAATGTGGATTCGGTTCTTTTATGGAACCTTGATGGTGCTATGCCATGGAATTTCTAGATGCCGTCGGGAATCGTCCCTTTTGTGAGATCTTTGATCTGGGGGGAAGGTGTAGCGAGGTAATTCTCACTCGAATCCTTAACAGGTTGTCACAGGTGCAAAATGTTGTTTACCCTTCGAAAAATAAAGGCTGTGACAAAAATCAAACCGATACATTCAACAATGAATTGAAGATCCTGTCCTTACTTTGCCCATACAATCATACAATTAAGTACCATGGTCTCAAACACAGTTCGTCGATCGTATCGGATCTTTTGAGGATGATTTACATTGACGAGTTTTTTCGACGAAAACGCCTAATGATCCAACACCAGATTTTGGGAAATCACAATCCCTCTCGAGCCCAGATACGTCACAGGTGAAGAAGGCAGACGCTTTAGACCACTCCTTGACATTAGAAATGTGCACACTGGTCCCAAACCGCTACGCATGCAATCAGGAAATTTGCCTTGTCCATTGTGCGCAGGTCCCGCCTTCCAATGTGTGTGCTCATACGTACATTTGCTCATGTCTAACGTATGCGAGAGAAGGATATTGTAAACACATTCACCTTACTCCCATTCTCGAGATTTTTCCCACACCACCCATCGAACATGGCGACTATCCACATGAAATTGGGGCTGATGATTTTTTTTCTCGGGCTGTCCACTGGTACGAGGGATGGAATCCCCAGTAATGAATTAAACGACTAGAATGAATTGCCCACGATATTGTGGGCAAAGTCATGCACGGTAAAATATCTGATCCTGCAACGAATTAGAATTGACGGAACGAGATAGGCCTTGTACGTACATATGGCTGGTCTGGAATCGTGTTCAAAAACCTATGTAAGTCGGCTTTAAAAGATGGCATTGCATTATCTAATAGGTAGAATTGTCTAAGGCTGGTGGATAAAAGATTATTTAGGCTAAGAGCTCTATCTAGAATAAACGAGGATTTCAAGGTTTCGACGAGTCTAGTTTCATTATGACTAGACTGTACTCTCACCTCACACGTTATACCCATACGGTCATTCTCGTTATAACATATTCCCGGATTTGGGTATCGTTTTTGATTGCATTTAAAAACATATAGAATAAGATATCTTTCATATTTTCTCTGAGTACTATAAATCCCTAGCCGTTTTAGTCTCTCCCACAAAGGGAGATTACACATTTCAGATATATTACGTGTAAAACTTCGTTGGACCTTCTCTATTCTTTGAAGTCCGGCAGAGCTCACTGATGCCCAAACAGGAGATGCATACTCTAGATGGGGTTGGACAATGGTTTTGAAGAGAGTCAGCATAGTCATTTAATCACAGGATTTAAATGTTCGGTATATCCATCCGGATGTTTGAAAGGCCTTAGCCACCTTGGCCTCAATATGCTCGTTGAATTTACCGGTAACCTAAATAATCACCCATAGATCTCTAACTGGCCCTGCTGTCCATGTATTTTGAAGCCGTTGGGATATTACCGAATGTCATAAGGCTAAATTTGTTACCATTAAAAGTCACATTATTTGCCCATAACCATCTATATATATTTTCCACATCGTCCTCCAACCCTGAAGTACAATCATTCGTTCTTCCATAGACCAGCTTGGTGTCAACTGCGTAAGAAGATATAATGGAGCTTGTTGCTAGATGCTGTAGTGGCAATACGAAAATGATGAAGAGTATAGGCCCAAGAATGCTGCCTTGTGGTACGCCTGATAATACACTTGACACGTTACTTAGCGTATTATCCACTCTAATATATTGCTTACGCTCTTTTAAAAAGCCTTCTATGAAACTCAGCACTTTCCCATGGACACCAGTTGATACTAAACGCTGAAGTAAGAGCCCGTGGTCCAATTTGTCGAAGGCAGAAGTTCTTAGGCCAGAACTCCATGTTGTCGCCCAGCTAGTTCTGGACCGTGTTTGAAGTGTGTGCTGGAACACATAGGGCTGATTCCCACAGACCTCCAGCACCCATGGTAACACTTTGGTCTTGAGAACATTCAAGTAGTCGGCCCCAATGAGCCGGTATCCTCTTGGAAACCAGATGGCGGGCATCACAGACCCGTTAGAGGCTACCAGGTCGAGCATCATCACTGATGCTGGGTGTTTTGTAGTGGACACATAGCGGGCCTTGTCTTCAACAGGGTCACCATGGAAGGCGAGGACATATTCATTCTGCCTGTTGAAGACAGGATCAACTGTGAACATCTTCTCATCACTGAAAATGCCAATTCGGCCCCCATTGGACTTCAGACTGTTGAGAAGTTTGGTGGACCTCTTCAGCCTCGCATCACGCTGTATTTGGGAAAGAAGAGGCCTCTTTATCCTCCTAAGACTTATCCCGCCCATGTTCTTGATTTACTTCGAGATGGTGGACCTGTGGATGCCGAGATCGTTGGGGATAGCGCTGATGGAGGTGTTGGGGTTGTTGTGGGTAGCATTCTTGATGTCAATTGGGTTTGTTTTATGCGGTCTGTTATGTTGCAGACAGTCCTCAAGCTCACGTTAAGCCTCCGGGCAATTTCAGCTTTTGACAGATCCGCGTCAAGAATTGCCGCAACCGCAACTCTAGTGACCTCCATCTCTGCTATCAATGGAGCTACTGAAAACATTGTTTGTAAAAAAAGTGCTGATCATCCTGCTAAACCAGCAGAAAATTTGAAAAATTGAACGCAAAACCTGCAATAGCTTCTAGAAGGCATAATTTAACTATACAAAGACTTATTCACGACCCGGTATTTCTGTATTCGAAGGGGCCAACTGTGGCCTTAGTTTTTCTCTTTTAGTTTGCAAACTTGTAAAAGGCTTTTGCATTTGCTTTTACCGCTTGGACTCCTTTCCTCTCCTCATATAGAGCGTCAGTTTTGATAGACACTTTAATATCATTTTCAACGGTGGCCAGTTTCCTTTTTAGATTTGTGACATCGAAAACCAAATAACTAGAATGCTCCAGCTCCACAGGAGTTGTACTGGATGAGAATGATTTCAGGTCAGCTGACGCTGGGTGGCAAGTGACAATCACACTTCGTGAAATCTCCCTTTAGGCAAGTTTAATCATTCCCGTGAATCGTTCGTTAGGTTTCTTTTCTTTTAATTTCTTGTGATTCTTACAAACATGCCTGTAGAAAGAGCGGTAGGATAATAAAAACATACTTTTTGGGCATAACACACATAACATGTTCAAAAGATTGGGACATTAGTAAAGCAAATCACATATTCTCTTAATTGCCCTTGTTTAGCTATGCATCTCGAAAGTGTAGCAAAATGTATCCAAAATTGCAACGCAATGATGAGGCATTCGGAATTTTGTTTCAATCTCCCAACAATTTGCTTCAATGTGGGCGACGTAATTACACCTTTACGTAATTGAAATAATTCTGACAACTCTCGAGGTCAGCCTGAACCCAGGCTTGTTCCTTGGGTTTCAGTTAAGTGTTTCCACCACATGGATGAAAATTGCAATTGGAGCCCGATCATAGCTCCTTCAACGTTTCGGTGTTAAAATTGTGGTGGGACAGCTTTCTCTAACCCGTTTTTTGAAGGGTGCTAGAGGAGAGCAATTGCTCGGCCAGAAGTCGTATTAGGAGTTTCAGCTCAGAATTTGCACGCACCGTCAACGATTCAGATTTGTACCATAGTTGCCTTTGGAATTTTGACTACGAACGGAACTTTTTGACAACCAGCGACAGCTGAAACGAAAACATGCGATCGCAGCGCCCTTGATCGATCTATTTATGGAATTATCTATGATTTGTGATAACAGCGTGACCGGAAGCAGATTCTATCCTTCTGGCCAGCTTAGAGGGCTTTTTAAAGAAGCTTTTTCGGTACTAAAGAGTGTAGCCTTTTGGAGGACAGTTTTGGGATATTGAGCTTAGCGCAAACATCCTCAAAAATACATGACATTCGCCTAACAGCATCGTCTATGATGGGTTCCTGTTCCAAAATGGAAACGAGGTCAAGATCATTTATCATCTTATTATTCCTGCCCAATGACTTTCATGAAATGCATATCTAGCTGACCCTATTTTTCCCATTTATCTAATTGGAAAGGTCCTTTTACCTCCTCTCCTACTGCTGTGGGACAGGTCTTTAGACTTCACATGACATATCAAGACTTCGACCTCACTATTAGACATCAACACATGGGAGATCAGTAGACAACTCTGGATATACAGTACACTCCACCATGAGGAAATATTGGGTTGGAGGGCCTGATTCTGTCACATCAAATTACAGCAAATTCTTTTAAAGCAATTTCTTCGTCTAGTTCCCCCGTTCCTAGCCAGGTCTCTGTTAGAGAGATAAAAGATATCTCATCAGTCTCGCCTAGTTCTTCAAGCATTTTAATCTTAAAAGAGTTATTTTTAGAAATGAGACAATGAATGTTAAGATAAATACCTTTCAGGTTGGGAGGATCTTTGACTGCACAAGTACCAGCAAAGTCTGCAACATTCTTTCTAACCGTAAAAATCCTGTTTTTGCACAAAGTTATTTTCAGGTTGTTGTTGCTGTTGTTGAGTAGATAACTGTCCTGCAACATCATGAGTATGTAGGGTTTAGGTCTCTTGGTTCACGTTGCATGGTTTGTTGTCGAACGTTAGAATGTGACTGCTGTGGTGACGGATACGGGAAAGTTTGTGTACGTAGGGTGCATGGAAATGAATTTGCGTGATGAATATAGGAAGAAGTTACAGGCCTTTCTCTCTTCGCACTAGATAAATGACAAGCCTTACGTTTTGGTTGATAGCCACATTTCCATTCCATTGACCTATGGCAGACAAAAGGATGGTAAAATGGACAGTCAATTTTGTCGCACCCTTTACTGTTAAATATTTTTGAACCATGATACTTTAGTTTAAAGCACCATTTAGGGTGCTCGGATTTGCAACCTTTTCCTTCTTTTTAAGGGAAGGCTTTTTTATGCGCCTCACAGATTGTTGCAGAAATTTCTGGGGGGCTTTGTGGTTGTTGTTCAGTGCTACAACTAATGTTGTCTTCTGCGTGGGGCTTGATAGCTGGGTCAAAACATAATTTAGTTTGATTTACCCAAGCAACTAGTGCTTCCAGGATGAAAGGTTTATTAATGGAAGAGGCATCTTACTCTCCAATACCAGCTCTAAACATTTCCGAGCGTCATCACTAACCAATCCAAAAATACCTTCCATTATGGTAGAACTGGCAAGCGTGCCTTCAATGGGGTACCCCCGCGTGGTTTCGTGAACGCAAATTTTGAAATGTGACATTACTAAACTGTACCCAATCAACTTTCAAAAGACGGGTTCATGAAACTATCTGATAGTCGCAGTCGGTGGAACTGGGTACAAATCGCATCTCAAAATATGCACTCACGGAACCATGCGGGGGTGCCCCATTAGCACAACAAATCACAAAAGTAATGGGTTAAGTTGTCTCCCTGACCGCCTCGTGCAAGACACAAAGGGAGTCTTGTCCTACATCTGATCCTTGCCGAGGAATGTATAAGTAAGGAAGACAAGTTGATACCAATCCCAAAAAAAAGACACGAGGACGTGGAGCGTGAGGAGAGGGAAGAGAAAAAAGGACACAAAAACGAAATAAAATATCAAAAGAAGCGACCAAAAAAGTCAACGAAAGTGTGAATGGTATATGAATATGGTGTTTCGCGTTATTGTTTATGAAACATAAAAACTTCAAAAAACTGCTTTACGAATGTGATTGTGGTGATGAGGAAAAGATGGAGGACGAGGTGTTGTCAAAAACAGATTTTCCAGGAGACAACGTAGAAAGTGACAGCTTTATGTAATTGGGAAAGTGTCTGCCTTTGAGTGTGTAGAGAAAAAGGTAAATTTCCGTGATACCTAAATTCAAAGCTCCATCGCAAATATTTTCCTAAATTTAGTCATGGTCAGGTGGATAAAATTCAACATTGGTTTCAAGACCACTTGGTTTGTTGAAAGATTGTATGGTAGACATAACCTTAAACGAATGGAAAACACTAAATGACATCTTTCCGTCATAGACATTTCTGGATCAAGTCGTCAAGAGCTTAGCTCAGATCGGTCAAGGCCTCTCAAGCCCACTCTTGTCCTTGGAAAAACGAAGGAAAACGTTGAAAAACATAGGAAATTGTTTTGCTGAATTGGCATCTTTGAGCTTGGGATTTCCTAAACGAAGGAGAGAGCGAGTAACTTCGCTATTTCCGAAAAAGGGAAGAAACATATCTCAGGCGAAGAAGGAGTGGATCCAGCCAACCTCATTGCAAGTCAGTTTGCTAGAAGATAGTCTGTAAAATCAACCTGACGAAACTTGTTGGTTGTATCTTATTTCGTTGGATCAATCTGATCAGTAAAGTATGCTCGCTAGCTAGGGATTGAAGAGAAGCGGTTCTTAAATTTAAACAACGATGCCGGAACAATCTGGTAATGTTCCATCTGCAACTCACTATCCAATCCGTCACGTAAATTGACGGGTTGCAACAAATGTCAAGCCTTACCACGTGTCTCTGAAAGTCTCCAACCATCTGCTTTGTGACTCAACATCTTCTTGTTTTGGTGAATAAATATGGAAAAATATTTGGGGCGTTTTTTTGGCCTCAACAAACTATGGTTGGCTCACGGTATTGGGGTGATCAAATATACCAGTTTACATACCATTGAAAGTGTGATATTCTCATGTCATGTATGCTGTCGGTCAGCTCGTTTTGCCTTTCTTGCTCAATAAACGTCACTCGATCAGTAGCCATGTTGAAGGGAACATCGATCCGGACATAACATGGCCCAGTCGGTATGAACCGTAACCTTACAACGGTTAACGGGCCTCTTTGCTCCCACTACTACACTCCACTTGGTTCAGGCCCACACCGACCAATCATCGAATCTTCTGACCGCTTCACTTGCTTGCAGACCAGTGGTCTGACTTTATCTGTCCCATGGCAACCGCAAATCCCAAGGAGGAAGAGAAGGCGACAGGGAGGATGGCCTCCAAGATGTCGACGGCCTCACTTCGCGCGTCCATCTGATCCCACAAAGGTCATTTTACGAGGGAACGGCGGTTTCTTCAAGACCTGGCATCTGGAGAATTGCCCGACTTGGTACGCATGAATAACCTTGTTGATGGCCTTCAAACTTGGATAGAGAAGATTGCTGACATCGTCGACGAAATTGCTATCTCAGAGCCAGAGGCTGAGCTTGAGCACAAACCTCTGCTAGATCAACTAATGGATTCCCTTGGAGAAGCTGGTCGCATGATATCATCAGCGGGTCAAGGTAGATCCCAAGGTGGCGATCACTATCATGCTCATTTCAAACCGGTCAGTGATCTAAAGCCTCCACTTCTTTCGCAAGAGTCTACCCCCTCTGAAATGAGAGAGTGGATCAATAAATTCAAGGCTTTCCACACTGCTTCAAATATGTCCACCTTGGATGTGGATGTAGAAAAGGAATTTTTTCTCAGTCGGGTAGAAGGAGCTCTCGCCACAATTCTACGCAGAAACATTCAATTGGCAACATCACTAACTGAATGCTTTGAAGCGTTGGAATCGCGCTTTCTGGAAATTCATCCAGTTTTTCGCCGAAGACTCCTTTGGTTTGAACAAAAAAAGGAACGTGGACAAAAGCTCCTTGATTTTTATCACAGGCTGCGAAACATTGGCGATGAAGCAGCGCTTGACAAGCTAACTGTTGACGACCTTCACATGTTTCAAACCATATACGCTTGCAGAGATGAGCCAGATTTGTTCATAAAGCTATTGGACGTACAAAATCCCAGCCTCGCAGGTATACTCTCAACCGGTACGGCCTTCGAATCTGCCAGGGACACCCAACAAATTGCATCTCCGCGAGTCCTTGTCGACGCCATTACTCAAGAGAAATGTGACGGATGCGGGCAAACTTCCCATCGTCGAAACCAGTGCCCAGCGAGAGAGATACGCTGTTTAAAATGTAACAGGACTGGACACTTGGCTCGAGTTTGCCGGGGAGGGCGTTACAACTTAACACTCCGCCCACGGTCCCCTTCTTGAGGACGCGCACCAGAGAGGTATTCAAAACCTTCACGTCGCGATGCAACCCCCTTTCGTCACCATAGTCCATTGTCGGCTCGGGTCTCATCTTTCACGTCCTCGAGAGACACTCCAGATATCAAACTTCGGTGCAACTTTACTCACGGACTTTCGACATACCTACTTGCTATTGCTGACACAGGTGCTTCACGTACTGTTCTTCCAGCTTCAGCTCTTCCCAAAGGTGTAATACCTTCCACTTCACGCGTTCGTTTGTTGGCTGCAAATGGAACCGTCCTTAACAACACAGGTTCTGTCTCTTTTTCGGCATCTGCCCCCAATGGACCAACAATCACAACAAATGCCATTGTTTCCACCGATCTGGCCGGACCAGCTCTTATAAGCTGGCATGATCTTGTGGCTCTTGACATTTTACCAGAGGCCTTACCCGCTGTCATTCATCGAGCATATGCCCAGGATGACTTTATTAGCGGGCTTGGGGGCCTTCAAAGCGAGGATTCCAGTAGCGAAGATGAGATCTTTACAGATTGCGTGGACGTCAACTTTGGCGAGGCTGAGCCTCTATTTGAAGATTGCCGAAATATTGTGATACCAGATGATATTGACCAGATAAAAGCTGACTACGAGGATGTCCTGGTTACATCCCTTGGAGAAGCATCCGGTTGCATAAAGGGGCCTAAAATGAGGATAGATCTCGATTTGAAAGCCAACAATAAACCATGCCAGGTGACTACAGCTCGACCTATTCCATTTCACTATCAAGAGATGTCAGATGAATTAATTAACGAATTAATTTCAGCAAGAGCCATCGAGAAAGTCACCTGGCCAACCCCTTGGTGCTCACCCGCCCACTTCGTCGGCAAACCGGGTGGCAAGAAAGTGAGACTTGTCACAGATTACCGCATCCTCAACAAGGCAGTGAAACGACCCGTAGATCTGTTCTTGTCCGTCCAAGACCTCATCTGACAGATTAAACCCGATTCTTGTTGGTTTGCTAAGGTAGACGCGGTACACGGGTACTATCAAGTTCCTCTTGACAATGCCAGTGCTGATCCTACAACTTTCCTCCTGCCCTCAGCCCGCTATCGTTATTGGGTAGCCCCAATGGGACTGAACTCGAGTTCTGACGAATTTAATGTCCGAACGGATGCAGCTATTGCTAACTTACCATGGCTCCTCAAAATTGCCGACGACATGCTCTTCCAGGCACCAACCAGAGCTCTTCTTTTTTCTCCTCTTCGCATAGTCCTTGGATCATTGCCGGACTGCGGGCATTAAATTGTCTTTACCCAAGCTTGAGATTGGTCAGGCTGTTAAGTTTGCAGGATTTCTGGCAACTTCAGAGGGTATAAAGCCGGATCCTTCAAAACTCTCCTCCATCAAAAACTTTCCACGAACTGCAAACGTGTCTGAGCTCCAATCATTTTTGGGTTTAGCCAATTAACTTGCTTATTTTTTACCTGATCTCGCCCACTCCACAGTTCACCTACGAGAACTCTTGAAGAAAGTGAACGCTTTTATGGCTTGAAGTGCATGAACACGAATTTACATTCACTAAAGAACTCTTGTGTTCCTCAGCCGTGGTTCATCCGGATTATACTTCATGGGCTGGGATATGCCCTCATCCAGCGCAATTCTACTTCTCGTCCTCGCCTGATTCAATGTGGATCCTGCTCACTCACTCCTGCGCAGCGAAATTACGCTACAATAGAACTGGAATGCTCTGCAATAGTTTGGGCAATAACTAAGTGCGATTTTTACTTGCGTGGAATGCCTTCTTTTTCCATCATAACGGACCACCGTCCTCTCATTGGAATCTTCGCGAAACCCCTCAGTGCCTTGGGGAATGATCGGCTCCAACGGATGCGGGAATGCCTCCTTATGTATTCGTTTGCGGTGGTATGGTCAGCGGGAAAATCTCATTGCATTGCTGACGCTCTGAGCCGTGCGCCTTTCTTCCCCGCTGATCCATCTCAAGAAGTTGATGTTTGTGCAGCAATAGACGCGGGAGACCCAGCCATGAACATAA
>NC_081451.1:10131903-10139103 GCF_007210705.1 Tigriopus californicus
CTTCGCCGAATCCGTGCCAAACGTGTCGTTCGGTTTAATGATCGGGTTCAATTCATTTAATGGCAATCCTTTCTAACAACGCACGAGAAAAGCGCAAAGCGCACGCACGCCCAACGCACGCCCGAGATGAACTACAGGCAGCCGTAGGGGTTGACAAGATCCGCTTGTGCTAGTTTTAAGGCAGGCCCAAGGAGAGAAAGACAAGTAGGTAGGTGTAGAAGTTCAGAGTAACGGCAGAAGGAGAATGAAAGACGATTTCATTGAACATGAGAAGATTATCATAATATTAGATACATATCAGTGTAAACAAACACAAATCGGTCTATGTCAAGCATACACCCAAAGCCTGAGTAAACTGTGGAATGACCCAGTGTCACTGATGTGCACTCTCCGAGCCCTGCCTGAAATAGAGATCCCCTTAATCTGTTGAACAGTGTCCAAGAGTGATGCTGTTTGCCATACAAGTATTGAGAATATGGAATAAGCTCAGCCCCGAAATCCTCAAGGACGAAAATCTTCGCGTTGTAACAATAAGACTTCAATCAACTGATCTGAATGCCCATTTGAGATCTTGTTTGTAGTTTGTATCCTTTTCACGATCCATTTCCCCCCATGTCTGATGTTCCATCTTTTTCACCACCTAAACACTCAGTATGCACCTTAGAGAGTGCTTGAGTTTCCTGTTCAATAACGAAAAAACATGAGAAAGAACTTAAAATGCTAGATTGGGTACGGTTTTTCCCGCCACATGAATCTTTCACTTCCGTTCCGTTTTTGGTTATTCATTATTGTGTCACTCTTCACACTTCCCAAATCTAACGCCCCATCTGTTCTGGATCCTCTTTCGCGCAACCTACCTACCTTGCTAATGCATCGGGCGTGGGTCGGGCGTGCGTGCGCTTTGCGCTTTTCTCGTGCGTTGTTAGAAAGGATTGCCCATTTAATTGCATTTGGGATTCCTCCTCCACGATTTTTTGTTATTATTGGCCGTTGTTTATTTTTCACGTTCAGCTATGTTGTGCTCTCGTATCCCACCAATTTGCTCAGGTTCACTTTTGAGAGCGGGAATTTTAAAACTATTCTTTGTCAATCATCCTTTAAAATTATTTAGTGATGAAGCAAAGCGAGGCACACATGACGTAACCCCGAAGCACAATATCACAGGGGACGCCTACAAGGCTGCCACTCCTTGTCATCTCTCCTTGGAACGAGACGGTGGACGATACGCGTTTAAAGCGCATGACTATCATGAACGGTTTTCATCTCAGCGACCAAAAGCCTAGCCGATTGCTCAATATCATCAAAGGCATGATTAGTGGATTGAATGGTGTCTGAGGATATGAAGCGCACTCAATTCATTGCAGCAATGCCAAAGGAGATTGTTCCAGCACTAAGCGTTATGGTTCCCTCTTGCAATTTGGAAGAGTGGCAGCGCATGCTGATGTTATGGTAGTCAATTTGAAAGATCAGTTCCTCCCAAAGCTCAATTTTCTGTGCCAATCAAACGCGTTGAATGCTTCGGTTGCTCCCTCCTCATTTTCTGCAAATTTGATCCTCATGACTTTGTGGAAAGCGTATCGAAAGCAATTTTGGCCAACCTCGGAACGCATCTTTCGGTGAATGGAATTTCCAGAACATCTCGGTTGTGCTTCTATCACCAGCGCTTCGGTAGGAGGGCCAGAAATGCGTTTCTCCTTGCACTTGGGTGACAAAAACCGTCCAGCGTTCGGAAAACTAAAATCCTTCTCCGTGTCACCGGTGGCGAGCTCCCCAAGGATTTTCACCGGTTACTACGAGTAAAAGATCGACTAACTTCCAGACGCTTTTAATTGATTCGGGATCTGCTGTTAGTGTTTTACCGGCAAATAAACAATTCAAACGTTCTCGTGCTATTGGCCAACTATCTGCTGCAAATTCAACATCGATACCCGTGTTTGGAGTCTGTGAGCTCAATCTTAATTTGGACATTGGTGCACCTCTCCACTGGGTTTTTCTTTTGGCCGAAGTCTCCGAACCAATTATTGGTGCAGATTTTCTCTCCCCCATCAACTTATTGTTGATTTACACGCAGGCTTACTTGGATCAAAGGAGACTGGTCGATGGATTCGTGCATGTCAATCAGATAACCCGTGTGTGTCTGCCCATGCAAATTCGTCCCTGGAACTCGGCATCAATGAGATTTCTCCAGGGGGTTTATCGACCTCGTTCGATCTTATGCTTTCATTTTTCGTGAGCCAAATTTTTCCAAGGATCCCGTATTGCATTTTACCCGGCATCACATCATTTTCAACGGCCCGCCTGTTTCCGCCAAACCCCGTCCATTGTCCCAAGAAAATTTGCAGCCGCTAAAGCTGAGTTTGGCACGATGGTGAGGCTGGGCATAATGAGGCGAAGTTCTTCCCCTTGGAGTTCTCCAATGCACATGGTTCGTAAAAAGGATGGATCATGGCGGATCGTTGGAGACTATCGAGCGTTGAATAGCAGAACTCAACGGACAAATATCCTCTACCTAACATTTCTGATTTGGCATCTCGAGTTTCGGGTTGTTTGGTTTTCAGTAAAATGGATTTGGTCCGCGCTTATCATCAAATTCCTTTAGACGAGGAAGCAATTCAGAAAACTGCCATCATCAACCCTTTCGGTCTTTTTTGAATATTTAAGGATGCCTTTCGGTCTATGCAATGCCGGTCAAACATTTCAGCGTTTTGTGGACTCTGTTTTTTCAAGACTTCTCATTCACTTATGTCTACTTGGATGATATCCTCATATTTAGTCGCAACCAGAAGAAACACACGATCACACTTGGAAGCTGTCTTCAAACGAATTAAAGAATTTGGCCTAGCCTGCCATCAAAACAAAAGTGTTTTTGGGAAGCAGTCTCTCTCTTTCTCTTGGGACACGACATTCCGTCTGGTGGAATCACACCTCAACGTGACCGACTGGACGCCATTGATTCGTTTGGAATACCGTCAAACAAATCGGACGTGCGGAAGTTCATTGGCATGATCAATTATTATCACCGTTTTGTTCCCAATTGCTCTTCTCACCTAGCACCATTTCACGATCTATTGAGACAGAAAAGGGAGAAGATAGAATGGTCCGACAAGCTGGAACAAGCTTTTATTCGTGCTAAAAGCATTGTGAAACGAGCTTCCGTATTGGCTTTTCCTCACCCAGAGCCCATCTACGTTTGATTACCGACGCATCCGACGTTGGGATTGGAGCTGTCGTAGAGCAACTTACCTCTGGACAGTGGCGACCGCTGGTTTTTTAGCCGAAAGTTGAACCAGACTCAGGTTAAATACGCGGCTTTTGATAAAGAATTGTTGGCCATTCACGAAGCCATCAAATTTTTCAGATCATTGCTTGAAGGCAGAACATTTACGATTTTCACTGATCATAAACCGATCACCTCTGCAATGCATGTCGCGAATCCCAAGTGGTCGGATCGTCAATGTCGTCAATTCAGCTTCATTAGCGAATTTTGCGTTGATATTCAGCATGTCAGTGGAAAAGACAATTTCGTTGCTGACCCTCTCTCTCGGTTTGGATCTTCTTTGGCCCAAAATTACCATACGAAGTGTATGCAATTGGCACTCAATTTAGTGATAAAGATCTCGATTATACTGAAGTGGCCGAGCACAATTAGAGGATACCTCACTTCAACAATTCATTGCTTCACCCACTCATTCAACTCTGGATATTCGTCAGTTCTCCCTGCCCGATACACCAATGCTTCTTGCTTGTGACATTTCCCAGGACAAGCAAGACCTTTACTTCCAGATTCATTCCGTAGACCCGCTTTCAATCGCCTCCATAGCTTATCACATCCAGGGATAAAAGCTTCACAGAAGTTGGTCTCGTCCAAGTTTGTGTGGCCGGCATGAATAAGGACGTGCGATCTTGGCCCGAATCTGTTTACAATGTCAATCATCCAAAGTGTTCACTCATCAAAAGACTGCTTTTGAGAGAATTCCACAACCGGATCAACGATTCGAACATCTCCATCTAGACCTGGTCGGTCCTTTGCCTGAAAATCACGGATTTTGTTATGTCTTGACAATCATTGACCGCTTCTCCCGATGGGTAGAAGTCGTTCCACTTCAAAATTGCACGGCTCGTTCTTGTGCCTCAGCATTGCTTCATCACTGGATTTCGCGATACGGTTGCCCTCGTTTGGTTACTACTGATCAGGGTCGTCAATTTGAATCGGATTTGTGGAAGAGACTTTGCGAATTTTTGGGTATTGAACGCATTCGAACAACAGCATATCATCCTCAAGCGAACGGTATGATAGAAAGATTCCATCGTCAGTTCAAGGCGTCTCTGATGGCTCGCTTGAACAATTCATCATGGTATGACGAGATTCCAATAGTAATGATGGGAATTCGTTCGGCTGTCAAACAAAATGGTTACTCGGCCGCTAACATGCATCTGGCACATCTTTAAGATTGCCAGGGACTTTTTTGATCCGGTTTCAAGCACGTGATAACGATTGTTTTGTCGATAATCTTCGAAAAACTATTGCTTCTCTTCCTCGTCTCGCCCCTGATCATCATGGCAACTCAGGAAAACCCCACCTTCTTAAAAATATGTCTAATGCCACTCATGCCTTTCTCCGAGTGGATGCTGTTCGTCCTCCTCTTCATCGCCCTTATCGTGGCCCATTTCAAATATTACGATCCGATACGAAAAACTGCAACGCTCAATATTGACGGAAATCGTCTGTGTTTCTTTGGACCGAATCAAGCCTGCCTTTTTGGACGAAGAAGTTCTTTCATCCCGTAATATCTCTTCTTTTGGACGCATTATCACTCCCCCAGCTCACTTTCAGGCAGGCTAATTTTTAGTTATTTGTCTATTATCATTCTAATTATCCGTTGTATCCAACTGGGGGAGGACTGGTGGGTTCGTATTTATTGCGTCCATTCAATTAGCACTGTGACCGCTAGAGTTCTCGAATGTAACCATCTTGGTGTAACCTTTTCATGAACTCATGACCACGGAAATAAAGTTGAGAGTACGAAGTCCTATATGGGTAACAGGGACTGGCGCCTCCGTTGTGTCCCTTTCACATGGACGGTCTTGCACCTGGGATTGTAACAAGTTCCAAATTTCATTGATTTGATGCACATGTAAGGATGAAAAAATTCGCAATTTACCTTGTCGCAGCCCTTATTGTTGAATTTTTCAAGCCATACTTCACTATCTTAGGACACCATTTGGGATGGTGGAGTAAACACCCCCTTTTCTATTAGAACATAGTTGCTTACGGTGAATGTTACAGACTGGGGCTATATTTTGTACGTTGTTTGATACGGTGTTACTATAGGTGATTCACCATTATCTGCTAATTCCGGCGTTTTTTGCGTTCAGAGTTGAACTTGTCGTATCGTCTAACTTAGTTAGTTCGTCAGTTTGTTGAGGAGAGATAAGGTGCTTGGTACCGATTACCCAAGCCTTTAGAGCTTCTATTATAAAACGGTTTGTTTATTGAACCACAATCGTTCCCGCCGATTACCAGCTCTAGGCAATGCTTAGCCTCCCCACTCACAGAGTTCAAAATTTGATCCATTTTTACCTAACTTGCTCAGGAGGGTTGGATCCAATTCTCGGCTTCAAATATGGTAGTTGAGCAGCTGCTCCTACAGAGGAAAATGGATTCTGCTACGGTGCAGGCTGCCGAGACGGGATTTCCAATGGTCGAACTCAATATTGAACTGAAATTGGCTTATTATTATTACCAAACATCAGTTTTCTTGAAATTCTTGAATATCTTACAATAGTTACAATTTTTTCCGTGCTCTATTTATCACGGTTAATCCAGCTCTTTCATTTTGAAGGTTGATCAAAACATGAGTTTAGGGAGTTGGATCCCCTATAGATTACTCTTTGAAGGCTCAAAAATATTTCAAATTTCAATTTTGCAAAGTCCTTTAAAATGTCTTCTTTTATGGATCAAAACGAAAAAGGAGTGACAGTTTTCACGTCGACATGTAATGTGGAATATATTACCAATCGATCTTCCTGTAACGTGCTTATCAACCTTATTCAAGAGCGGATTCTGTCACCCGCTTGATTTCTCTCAACAGGAGGTTTGACATGTCTACTTTCTACGTCTGATATGTCTGATCACTTCATCCGTCAATAAGAGGAACGGATTGCAGCTACAATTACTTTGGCCAAAAAGAGTAATTCCTTACCCAACCGGTATTCCCAAAAATGTAATGGCGTTACTAGTTGCCATTACTTTTAATAAAATTTTGATTATCTACATTTCTCGTGATTTGCCTCAGCAAGATCAAACTTCGCTAAATCAATGGTCATAATTTTCTTCTAAACAATTATGATATTTGAAATTTTCTTGCTTTCTTTTAAGCATTTTCTAAATATCTACCCCTCTTTTAAAAAAAACTTACCAAGCATTAGTGTTAATTGAATCACCTTCTTCTGGAGTACATGCTATTAAGATATTTCTCATCTAAAACTGTGATTTTTTTTCTGGTCTCTACCAATGATTGTTGAAGATTTGTAACCATGACACAAAACGTCATCATGGAAAAATAGTGTTAAATATTATCGACCTTATGAAACTTCCTTGTTAGCCCCTTGTGCCTAGGGTCATGAATGGATATGGGGAGAGTCGAGAAATTTGGTTCAACATACTCAACCCAAAGGAAGATTTCGTTCTGAGTCAGGTATTTTTGTTCAACTGATTTCGAATGAGGAGATATACGTAAACAATGAAGAAGTGCAAATATAACTGCAAATATAACAAGATTTGAAACCACAAAGACATTCATGGTTGTTAAAAAGTAATCAGAATTTTCCGCCATGATTTTCTTTCTCCAAAAAAAAAATGAAAATGTCAACGTGGAATTTCTATTAATATTGTAAAAGCCTCAAGTTTCCTCAGTTCCCTAAGAAGGAAATGAGAAATTAAATGCCACTCTGGAGCAAAGTACAAACGAGTAATAAGATTTTTTTTGAGGGTCGCTAAAATTACACATTGTTAAAACGCAATGGGATTACAGTTCCTTGTTCGAAAAAAAGGAGTGAATCATTGTAATTTCGTCACTTGAAATTCGTTGCTACTGCCATGGCAGATTACTCAAGGCATGTATTGAATCAATACTTGATGTGAGCTTGTTCTCCCAGAACCACGAGCGTCTCATATTCATTCTTAAATAGAAAATATCC
>NC_081451.1:10139154-10172066 GCF_007210705.1 Tigriopus californicus
AAGAATCCATTATCGGATCTTACTTTTTAACCACGGAAGCCTACGATTTAGGGGACTACCAAAAAAAATGTCAGGGATTGGGAGGAAGCCGACTTGCCCCTTAATTAGGGCCGAGTCATAACTTACAATTTGTTGTAGTTGATGTGAAATTCCAGTGATCGGAACCCATTGGCGTCTGGCTGTCACTCAAAAATTCAACTTTAAACAATGCCTAAATCATTGGAACTTCACGCTGTAACGTCCGTCACCATAATCATTTGGAACGGTTAGTTTTGAGATTCAAAGTGGTAAAAAGCTCAAAGCAAGATTTCTTGAAGAATTGACAATATTGCGATCAATTCCATATCAGTTCGGTGCGTTTTATCTTTGATCCCTAAGTCTTTGAATATCCTGGATCATTGACCAAAGGCTTTTCACGAAAGAGTATAATCCGCTGTACTTTAATCCTTTGATTTGATAACACCTTCAACTGTGTGTTTTGATTTTCAAGAATTAAAAGATAGCAAAAGGTCAAAAATTGACTCCCTGGCAACTTCGTGGCTCGTATCTCGAGTTGTAGAGTAGGCGCAGAAGTTATTTAGGTTTTGAATGGAAGCATTGGCAATTCTTAGTACTTTGTTTGCCATTCATTTTTCCCCTAAATGCGTCCGTTTTCACACAGGAGTCAAGACATGAAGACCTCTCTTTTTTTCCTTGACTCGCACCATAGAAAACCATAACTAGAATGCTTAAGCTCAACAGGAGCTGTACCTCATGAGCATGTTTTCAGGTCAGCTGACGCTGGTGGAAAAAGGACAAAAATAATTCGTGAAACTCGCTTTGGGCAAGTTGAATTATTCCCATGAAATGGTCATCATTCACGTTTTCTTTCAATTTCTTTTGATTTTTACAAACATACATGAACAAAGAGCGTTAGAATATGATAAAAATCAAAGTGTTTTTGGCATAATGCAACTTACATGTCAAAAAAATTGCAGAGTTTTGCTCTGCAAATCACATACATACGCATTTGCCCTCATTTTAGTAAAACATCTCGAAAGTGTAACGAAATGTAACAATAATGCAATCATGCAATGCACTAATGATGCATTCAGATTTTCGTCTCAAACTCCAGGAGCAAAATATTTATGTAAGTGATCTTATACTAATGGATTTTCTTCGGATGTAGTCTCATAAACCTTGTTTTTGGCAGTAGGGTCAATTGAGAACAGCTCTCGTGGATGATGGTTTACTTCTTAAGGATCGTCAATGTTTCAATTGACAATGTGGTACTATCAATTCCACGTAAGACCAAGAATTCTTTTGTTGCTGTTAAAGTGTAAATGTCAAATTACCAATCACAACTTTTTATTTCGTCCGGGGTTTTTCATTCAGATCAAAGAATTTAATGGCCGACTTGATGTTTTAAGTTATAGTCAACAATGTATCACAGTATTTTTGAGACATTTTCGGTTGTAACATTTCTGACTCATTTTGGCAATGTCTTTTAGAGAAATATCACATTTTTGTTGGAAAAGACAATCAGACGTTTCGAAAAATCCTAGAACGATGAATCGAGTTCCCTAAGAACTTCTTCTTCATGGACTCGTCGGTTAGTTCTTTCTTGATTTTCATAGTGAAGTATTTCTTCAAAAGAAGCTGAATAAGACAATTGATATGATTTTCGGTCCCACTTGACGTTTCGATTGCATGATGAGTCTGTAAAGACATGAACAAACCTCTAGGCAAATCAAGGATCGATGCATATATTAGCTTGTCAACCGCGAACTTTTCCCGAATATTGACTTCTTTCTTGCGATAAATCTTCTCGGCAAAAGTAAGCAATGAGCATAAAGAGCCTGAAGGATGGCGGAGACCTTTCGACTCATCTTGAATATAGTTCTTCATAACGATTAGAGAACGTTCATAACAAGGATCGTCGACCGAGTGAAGAAGGGCATTCCAACATTCGCTACATTGAACATGCCGCCGGGTGACAAAGGCAAGGTATCCGGAAATGTACGCAATAGTGGCCTGGCACACCTTACATGTTTTCAGATTACAACCATGAGCATGAATTCTCGACAGGATAAAATTGTCATTGTTATTAATGTTGGGAATATCCTCATCAGCACTGTTATTGAATGAGGAGCTCATTATGTTCACCGAATGGACACTTATAATTGCCGTTTCATCTTGAGCAATACAATTGGCTGCAGTACTCCCGAGGATGTGCTTTCCAGCATGGACCAAAAGGCGACGATAAGCAGTTCGAAACTGACGGGGGGTTGGATTGAAACTCCATCCATTCCTCATTCGAACGCCATTGAAGAAAATCTCGAGATGATCCTGGAGAAGCTTGTAGGTGGCGAGGAATGGAAGTTGTAGTTTTCCTGACTTCATATATCCATAAAGTCTCTCGACTGACTGAATGCACGACAAAAAACCATAAAATGCACATTTTCGCCGAGTTTCAAGCATGAGCTTTCCAGTAGAGTCTTGCAAGACCTTGTACAGCTCTCTCACTTCAACGAAGAGTGACATGGCCTTTACAATATTCTTTTCATTCAAGGCGCCTTTGAATCCGGGACTTCTTGAAGAACGAGAGTTGAAGATGTCGAATAATGCGTCATGCATTTCAAGGAACTTAGCCGTTGCGATCACATCTTGGCTTTCAAATCCAGGATGTTGCTCCGAATGAAGCCA
Organism: Tigriopus californicus; assembly: GCF_007210705.1. Taxonomy (NCBI): domain Eukaryota; kingdom Metazoa; phylum Arthropoda; class Copepoda; order Harpacticoida; family Harpacticidae; genus Tigriopus; species Tigriopus californicus. The sequence continues at coordinate 10,141,840 of NC_081451.1, forward strand.
AAGCAGGGCCTTCGCCACACTTCTACTGGCTATAGCTTGAACAGCAAGAACAACCTTCATCTTGCAACGCTGGAAATTGATGTGTCGATCGGACAACTTGTTGGCCAACCTTAGCCCATGCCAATTTTGAATCTTATTCAGCTCCAGAATGTACCGCCACTTGATTCGACCTACATTCATTCGGCCAAACAAACTCTCCATAATCCGCTAGGGTTGTTCGCAATAGCTTGATCATGTGGGGTGGATCGAGCAAGGCAGAAACTTCGTAATTGGCTTCCGAACAGGGATGGGGAAACGATGCCTTCATGTCATGGAGATTCTTGGGGTAGAGGTTTGCGCCAAGAGCCGAAAACGTTGTCAAGTTATGCTGAGTGCCATCCATAGTGACATTCCACACTTTGACTCCGGATTTGAACGCCAATTCCAAACATTCTCGGATTATTCCTGGAACCAATCATAGGCGGTTAATACGGTTATAACTACAAGAAATGTTGCCAAAAGTGACGCACCTGCAACCAGATTCCCACTTGTTCCTTTAATAAAGAAATACGCGATGGGAATTTTCCAGTACTTTCTATAGCCGACCAGAAGACAGACTAAGGCCTCGTTAGCTGGTGTGTTCAGGCTTCCAAGCTCTTGTTGGCCACCATAATCGACAGTGCCAAAAGTGTAGCCCAGATTCGGATTAAATTCGACTTGCTCTTTGAGAGACATTCCATCGATTACGAGAGAGGCATTCTCATAATCCGGATCGCCACGGTGCTTGGCCAGTTCAAAGAAAGCTTCTTGCTGGAAACCTAAGGTTTTTGCATCAAAAAAGGGCGATTTGAAAACTGTATGCAGAGTTGGTTAAAAAAATTACCTGGCAAGCAGTGGAGGGCTGACACTTGCTTTCGTAATGTTGACTGGCTGGGGAGGGTGAAAGTCTTCCGCATGAACTCGTAGGCCTTTGGGCTGTAGAAGTACAGGGTTTGTGCAAACTCCATGACGTCTTTTGAGATTTTCGAGGTTTTGGATTTAGAGGTCACGAGATCCTTGACAAGTTGCAATTCAAGCCCTGCAATGTATTCAAGGTTTCATTATGTTATTGTCCACCGTTTTTTAAAACAGGCTACAAATTCTTTACCGTCAAATTTGTCCAAATGGCAAGCTCCTTCTCTGGACAAGATGTTATTTTGCCGGAGGTCTACAATCATTTGTTTGAAATTGGCAACAGAGGATTTGGAACGCTTTAATTTTTCTTTGACAATTCGCTCTTGGGCCAACTTGGACTGGAGAGATTTACGGAGAAAATTACAATGCTTGATAACTTGACCAATGTTGTTTGGGTACGCATAGTTGTGATCGACACATGTAGGGTCCATTTTGGGCCTTTTGGAGGGAGCTTGACCAGAAAGGCCACCATCCAAAGCACTTCGATTTTCAGATTCAGATTCATGTACTCGCTTCAACACTCTCCTGGTAGAGGTCCGTTTTTGCAGGTGGGCGGGCAGTCCCTTAAACTTGCTAGGGATGGCGTCCGACTTTAAGACTTGGTTCAGTCTTTCTAAAAAAAGGGGCCGCGAGTGTCAGCGCTAAATTCATAGCACCCATATTCAAGAGCAAAAATTATCTATTATATACCTGGGACATAGTCCTGATCAGAAAAATGAATCGAGCAGAGTCTAGAATGAGGACTTGGTGACCAACGGTCTCGATGAACGGCTAGCTCCCATTGCTTTCGCAGAGACTTGTCTTGGGGAAAGCGATGAAATGATCACAGAGCTCCTCCAATTCGATCCCCAAGACCGTCTACGACGTAAAAAAGCGCAAAAAGGAGGCCGTACATGACCTTAAGGACCACAATGGAAGTGGTAGAAAATTAAAACTGGATCTGGCGAGGTACCATCAGGCTGCAACTGCCAATCCAAATTCCACAATCACGTCCATTGCAGAGAATCTGGGGGTGGCAAGGTCAACAGCGTCTCTTCCTTCCGGATCAAACAACGAAGTGATAAATCCCTTAGGAGAGTTCACAGGCCTAATGAGAGGAAACTTCTACTGTGATCCTTAAGGTCCTGGCCGGTCTCTTTGAGGTTTTTGACTTCGTTGGGGTGGCTCTTAGAATTATCAGTACCCTCAGCAGGAATACAAGTAACCTCTCCGTCTCCACTAGAACTCGAGATAGTAAGCCACAAAGCTGTCAGGAAATCATTTTCGACGACCTGGTGTAACAATCATCTTGTAGTCACAGATCAAGATGCTTTAGAGGCCATCAGGGACTTGAGGCTTTCGAGCTCCCCTGGTCCTGATGGCGTGACATCTCAGTTTCTGATGAGATGCTCACTGGTTCTCGCTCCTGTTTTCTCGTACTTGATGCGTTGCATCTTGGATCAGGGCANCAACGGTCTCGATGAACGGCTAGCTCCCATTGCTTTCGCAGAGACTTGTCTTGGGGAAAGCGATGAAATGCGATCTTGGCATTGTCGGTGGATCGCCCATTTGCGCGGTTTCGGCAGTTGTACGCTACACATTGTTGAGGCATTTTGCGCGCTTGAAAGTGGCCAGAGCGATCCAGATTTTTTCCACCAGCAACAGCTGTTGCCAAAACCTGCGACAGCAGCGCTCTCGAGCGATCTATATATGAGTTATCTATGCATAGTTCACACATTGATCTGTCAAGTTAGAGGGCACTTTCAATAATTCAAAAATATCTTACAAAGTGAAGCTTCGAATCTGCATTCAGTGAACAAACGATTGCAATATCTTACAACGAATCAACCGTTTGATTGGTTTTTTGCTATAAAATGCTCAAAATTAAATGTTTTGAAACCCAGAATGTACACTTTCGCATACATTTAAACGAAACCTTCAGACAAATCTGGACAAAACTAAATGGTAGGAAGGTGTAAAAATTACGACTCTTGAACTTAGTTATACTTAGTTATACTCCGTCAATTCGATTGTGGACCTTCAACCTGATCAAACTGACGTCATTGCCGTGGATTCCCGTTGGACGCAAGAATCACCCTCGTCAAAAGTAGGATCATACCATTTTCTACCCATGCATGTTTTCCCTCTTCCATGGCCAAGCAATTACCCCCTTATTCATTACCCGAGCAAGACAGCTGATTGGTAGAGTATTAATTCATGTGCAAAGTGATCAATAAAGTAGATAGAACTATAATAGAAGTTCATCTTTGATTTGGCAAGATTCAGGTGTTAGACTCTAGAGTAGAGATCAGCATCATCAGATGGATGCCCACCAGACTTGGATAGTGACCCCATTTAACAGGAGAGTTAGCCTTGAAGATTGGCCCAGGTGTATGCCAGACAACCGAGGTTGATCTGTAACTGTTGTGAGTAGAGGTAGCTAGCGATTTGTATCCTTAGTCAATTGATGATTGGTTGAGGCCCTGATAAAGGAAGCTTGAACTAGAGATTGTATGCCCTGATTAGGGTTATAACCGGAGGCCTTAAGATAGGTCTAAGAAATCTAAGCCCATGTACTAGGTGTTCTCCATTTTAGAGAGCTACCAAGGTAATTCTACCTAGTGCTTGGGTCAGGAGTTCCATGTTTCCGTTCACCACGGGAATTCATTAAGTCAGGACTAACCAACGGAAGGAATTTACCAACCATTGTAAACAGATATGGCTATGTCCAATCCTAAGATGGTTTTGCGGGGTAGACAGCAAACAAGATCGAGGATCATAGCATTCAGATCGACATGTTCTTTGTTGCTTTCACACAACTGAAGAACGAAGTGGATGAACCCAATCAAAAGAGGCTGGCCAAGTTGTATGGTGCTACGCAAAGGGAATTCCACGCCCTCCAACAGAGTCAAGCAGAGGTCATGGAGATTGTAGACGTATCGGAAGAGCGAGGGAGAAATGCATCAACATTTGCCAGAAGTACCGGAAACTTAAAGCGGATTTTTGAGAAGCAATTGGAGCAGGAGGGGAGTCTGATGACGACGAGGTTCCACTAACAACGGATCAACCAAACAAAGAAGATAGCCACCGGAGAGTTCTCCCCAAACCCACGAAGATGAGACAAACGGGGACACGTCCAAAGACCGCACCAAGCCAAGAGAACAAGCCACTGGAAGATTTCTTCGAGTCACCTAGTGTGCCTTTAGTCATGCCAAGCTCTCCTCAAGTGAATACTTCATCTGATGTGCACCAGGTGTTGCAGTTCATCATGACGGAAATGCACGATATGAAGTTGATAAATTTTGAAGGCTGCAATCTCGCCAAAACGGTTTAGAACAGGAAGAAGCCACGAAGCCACCAATGTAGCGGAAGATGAACAAGACCATGAAATGAAAACTCAACCAGACAGGAGGACAACTCGATTCCAGGACATGGATTCGCCCAGTCCAATGCCTGTGTCCATATGGGAAACCAGACAAAACCTTGTTTATCCCAATGATTCTAGCAGCCTTGCTTCAAACGAAATTGTAAATAAACCTCCCACTCAACCCGTGGACTCGCCTCTCAAGACAGAGTTGTGGCTAGGAGACAGAGGCCCCTCGGTTCCAGGGCATTTAGGAGCGCTAGCTACCTATAAGCTGCCCACGTTGGAGGTTCCAGTCTTCTCTGGAGATAGCTCGAAAAAGTTCTTTGAGTGGTGGCCATCCTTTCGGGATATTTATCAGCAAAATCCAGGCCTGGATTCAGCTAGTAAGCTCGCTTATTTGAAGCGTCACTTGAGAGGACGTGCCCTCCAGCTAGCATCATCCCACAGCACCTATGACGACGCAATTGAAAACCTTCACCAGATTTATGGAAAGGAACGGGACTTGTTAAGTGAAATGACGATAGAGCTGGACCAATTAAAAGAGAAAAACGTAAATCTGTTGGATCTGTTATTGGCAGTTAATACTTATGTGGCGTTTTTCAAGTTAATCGACCAAGATTCACGTCAATTAGCGGCCCTCCTAATCCACACCAATCAAGCACAAGCTACCAATGGAAGTCCTGCTTCAGTGGAGAGTGAGAGTTCAGACAATGGATAAGCGCGGGGAGCCTGTCCTAATTAACGAGTTTTCTCACTTCCTGATTGAATCCATAAACCTGTACGATTCCCCATTGATAAGAGCGCGAACCTCCCAACAGAAAAAGGAAAGGAAATCTGAGGAAGTGGCGTTCCCGCAGCAAGCAAGAAGATCTCTGCCCGCAGAACCCAAGCCCACCTTGATGTTCAACGCGGTGGGCTCCATGCAATACAAAAAGTGCCAATTTTGTCAAGGGAAGCCTCATGCGGAAATTCGAAATTGTAGGAAAGTGAATGCTTTCCCACCAGGAACAATCAAACAACTAGCTCAGAAAAACCATCTGTGCTACCTGTGACTGACCCAACATGGGTGCAAGAACTATATTGCTCCACGATGCAAGAAGTGTAATGGAGCACACCATGCTCTACTCCATATGGAGTATTATGATTGCAAGGAAAACTTTTATCCTGGAAACCAAAGGGTGTTCTGTCCACAATCGAGTACATCACCTTAATATGATATGGATAAGTGATGTACAGGATGAATGATTGCTCCCGGAACGGGTTTTATCAAAATGTTAAGATAATGTATGTTATTATCTTGGGAAAATCCCAAAGTTGTTGGATTGCCCATGTAGTATAGTGTAGCATCATGTAGTCCGTTTGTCGGTCAGATGTCGACTAAATCCCAGCCTAATGCTCTTAGTGACGTCGTGATCCATCACAAGTAGCTCCTCCAGCCCTTGATCATAGATGTACAATGTCACAGGAACCGGTTGTATCAAAGAGCTTTGTGATTCAGTGTGGATGAATCTCTACATCGTTCCTATCACCAAGGAAGAGCTCCAGTACCCAAGGGGCTGGTCAGCCCAGCTACAACCATGGGTGAGGAATGTCGGCTACAAGTTTGAAGGGAGGAGAAACAGGAAATCCTCGGTCATCAAAACCGATGTTCTTGTGATCATTTTGAGAAGGGGGAAGAGGATCTGAATAAGCAATCTCATCCTCAAGAATCCATGTTACCAAAATGTCGCCCCCCTGACGGCAAATGACGACCAATCCTTCCTAATATCTGAATATCCCGTTGGGACGTGGTTCCGGCCCAATGTCAACCCTTCGCCGTCTAGATGTAGTGGTGGTCAGACGTGGCCCACATGCCACACCTTACAGAAGAGGCAGAGGTAATCCATTGTCGGCAATCTGATGAACCCCTTGATGGCCAATGTGACTGGCCTGACGAAAGGAGGTCAACCCTGGACATTAAAGAAACCGTCGCCGTCCACCAAGGGCCCAGGGACAATTCGTTTAGCGTCCATGAGGAAGAGGCCGAAAACCAACATTGTACGGGAAAGTTAAATCAACGAACAGTCACGCATCACCCTTCATCAAGAATGGTCACATTTTCGTGCTCAAGGAGAGCAGAGTCACATTTTGGTTTTGTTTTGAACCTCTCCGAGAAGTCACCATTGAACATTGAATGTGAAAACAACTCCCATCTTGAAGCTCTTGCTGGTAGTTGAATCGAGAACATTTTGATAGAGTACTGAAGGTTAAGTCTATCCATTTTGAATAAAGACAGTGATGGTCAACGCTTGGAGTTGGGACCCAGGAAGCCGTGCAGAGTCAAGAGGACCTGGGGAAGTGCATAGCATACATCAGTGAGCCAGCATAGACGAGTTGAAAAGTTTCTGGAGCTGAGTACAGGCGCAACTTCTGACTTATACTACGTCAATTCGATTCTGGACAATTAATCCCATCGAACCGACGTCATTGCCGTGGATCTCCGTTGGACGCAAGACTCACCCTCATCAAAAAGTAGGATCACACCATTTTCTACCCATGCATGTTTTCCCTCTTCCATGGCCAAGCAATTACCCCCTTATTCATTACCCGAGCAAGACAGCTGATTGGTAGGGTGTCATTTTCATGTAGAGCAATTGAATAAAGTAGATGAAACTGAAATCGAAGTTCATCTTTGATTTGGCAAGAATCAGGTGTTAGACTCCAAGTGTAGAGATCAGCATCATCAGATGGACGCCCAGTAGACTAGGATAGCGACCACATTTTGCAGGATAGTTAGCCTTGAAGATTGGCCCAAGGAATACTTTGAGCGGGGCTATGCTCATGTCTTATTCGCTGACGAATTGAAAAAAAAACAAGAGGTGTTCTATCTACCACATTTGGCCGTAAAGAGAGAGGAATCTACCGCAACAAAAATGAGAATCATGTTTAACGCGTCGGCTGTGTACAAGGGGTCCTCCCTAAATCAGTTCACCTTAACAGGGCCGAAACTGCAAAAAGACATCTAAAACATCTTGTTGAAAATGCGAACCAAGCGAATCGTGGTGGCAGGCAACATATCGAAAATGTTTCTTCAGATCAAAATAACTGACAAGGATCAAAGCTACGTCCAGTTTTTATGGAGAGACAAAAGGACGGAACAATTTATAGTATGCCAGTTCTCCAGTCTTGTGTTTGGGCTGTCGTGTTCCCCATGCTTAGCAAACGCCGTCATTCAAGACTTGGCCAACAGAAACGCCCAAGTAAATCCCATGGCTAGTTATACCTTGAAGAACGACATCAATGTCGACGACGTGTTCATCTACGCCGACACGGCAGAAGAGGCTCTGGCGAATCTGAGACAGGTCACCAACACCTTGTAACAAGGCAGCTTCAAACTTACCAAATTCTTTTCCAACAGCCCAATTGTTTGTAAAGCCATTCTCTCTGAAGAACTGAATCCAAAAGCACTATTGCATCTCAAACCGCATGAGCAGAAAGGAAAGGCTTTGGGAGTTGCGTTCCACACCAACACAGATGAGCTCGTGTTCCAAGTGCATGCCTTAACCAATCAATGGAAATCCACTCCCACAGAAACCAAGCGCTCTATATTGTCGAAACTAGCAGGCATTTTTGACCCCCTAGGGTTAGTGGCTCCCCAAACAACACGTCTCAAAATTTTCATGCAAAACATATGGAAATGGGGCAACATCTATTGGAATGGCACCCTCCCAACGGACTTACAAACCGAATGGGCAGAGGCAATCAAAGCACTGGCACAGCAAGACACACTTGGCTTCCCCAGGTATATTGGATCAACCAAGCGTTGCATCCTGGAAGAGGAAATCAGGGTCACTCTTTTAATCGCAAATCCAAAGTAGCTCCTACAAAACCCATGACCCTCCCACGACTGGAGTTGATGGCGTGCCGCATTGGCGTAACCTTGCAAAAACGGGTTATAGCAGTCATGGAGAAGGTCAATTCATCCACATTTTACAAGAATTCTATGATTGTCCTTCATTGGACAAACATAGAAATTAAACGCCCCCAGACCCCTAGAGACAAAGCTGCATGCACCAAGCGCGAGACGTGTAACATTGCGGTAACCCAAGAACATAGGAACCGCCTGTTGGGAAATCTGGATACGGCGCGATTCAATTCATACCTGTTTACTGTAAACATAAGTTGCTACGCCCTCAAATTCATACGACGATTAACCAACGGCAAGAACGCCCCTCCTTGGACTGTCGACCACCAGAGGAAGGCAAGGGAAATCTGGATAAGCCAAGTACAACAGCAAACCTGGCCAACACGTCAGACCACCTTGACAAGTCAAATACCCCTTCCACGATCCCACCAACTATGGAAATTTGCCCCATTTATAAACAATCGAGGCTTAATATGCATGAAAGGACGCCTCATTAGCAGACCAGCTGATCAACGAATTGCCACTGCTGCCTGGATGTCCGCAAATTGTTCAACTCTACATTCAACACCGAAAATGCTTCAAAGAACCTCTAATGGCTATGCCACTAGACCAAGGACCTCATCAAGATGTACCATTTAGAAAAGCTTCTAAACATCGGCAGCAGGTAATGAAAAGGTTCGAGTCTAGATGGCGAAACGAGTATCTAACTTCCCTATAATTTCCCAGGCCCTTCGGAAGAGCCACCCATCCACTGACAACTGGCCATATAGTACTAATGAAACCCCTGGAAAAAGGGATAAGGCAAAAGTGGCAAATGGCCAAAGTGATTGAAACACATCCAGGACCAGACGGAATAGTGAGAGTGGTTACCTTGAAGACGGCGAAGAAAACAGTAATACTAGGAATTGGACACGTGTATTATCTTGAGCAAGACGCGTGCGCGCACTCAAAAGAAGTTACACAACCGCCGTTGCCGAAGCACCAAGGGAAACCAGCAAAGGAAGAAGACAGAATGAGCGGAGGTAACAAAGTGAAGCAGAAACAACCAATGAAGACGGAGGAATCTAAAGAATGCCCCAACACCAAAACTACACGAGGAGGGAGAAAAGTTTGCCCTCCATCAAAGTTTTCCTCGTTTGCAATGACCATGGCATTATTGTCAATCGTGGCCATGGGAATGGTGGTGGGCTCACCGGAAAATTCAACCCACCTGTTAACCCCTCAGGAAATGGTAAAAATGAAAAGGGTAATGCCGGACGCAGGCAAAGGCCCAATAATATCTAAGATTGAAAAGCCATACATGATGGAGCGTCTAGGAGCTACCTATAAAGGGATTTCAATGGGCCATTTATCCTTCTCCATCAAGTGGACGGAGCTCACCCGCCTAACCTACCAAATAGAACAGCGGTGTAACAGCTTGAGACAAGTCATAACGAAATCCACAGGGGACACCTCAAGGCCGAAACCACCACGGATGGACCGGAAAATTTGGCAGAAAAACAAGGTGGAAACGGTCACCAGTGCCTTCAACAAATGTAGGGGACTCCACTTGCAATTGAACAAGGATGATGAGCGGATGTAAGGTGGTTAGAGATGCAATCAACCAAAAGAACGAAACGGTTCTTTGCCACCATGGGAGCCTTTGCAATTGGCGGAGCCCTCACATTTGCCGCTGAAGAAATTTCACATGTATTCCAAGCAGGTGGATTGTACAACAATGAGAAGACCCTGGCTCAACACATTGAGAAGCTAGAGAAGGCAGTTCACGATGAGCAAGAAGAGGTGAACCACTTTGAAGTGGCAATCCTCGAAAGCCATAGACTGAAGGAAAGGAAGAAATGTTAGACGCCTTCCTAATCCGCATAGACCAGATCGTAGAGAAATTGGTAGATGACCATCGAGACCTACTACACAAGATTGAAGACTTGTTTTTCAAAATCCTTCAGCCAACCCTAATTCCACAGGAATCCATCCTCAAAGCCATTGATAGAATGAATAAAAGATTGTGGGGACAAGATCAAGAAATACTGTTGAGAAGCACAAATGACGTGTTCAAAATGTCTTTTTCTATACTCAACGATCCCCACACAATAGTGATCCTGATTCATGTCCCTATCAGTAATCCACAAAACAGCCTGGAGTTTTTCAAGATTCACACACTGCCGTTCAGCATAGGGACACAGGGGGCAGTCACGCAATTAAGGCTGCCACCTTACTTTGTCATGAATAAAGAAGTAACTCTTTATGCAAGCCTGACAGAAGAGGAGGTAAACAGATGTATTCGGTTGGGAGAAGTATGGTTGTGTGGGATCAGTGTACTCCAAAAACTGTTTGATGACAATTGCGCAGCAAGCCTGTTGGCCGGTCGCTCAATCGACAGAAAAGTTTGTGGAGTGGACATCGTGGGGAAATACCCGGCAGCAGTACAACTTAATCCAGCCACTTTCCTTCTCCATCACTCTCAACGAGCTACTCTAAACCTGAAACATGAGGAAGGAGGAAAAAACAAAGAATCAGTAATCAAGCACTACAGCATGGCCAGGAGGACATACCGTTAAATATGTTTCGTGCCCAATCCAGTACATCATCCGGAGATGATATGGATAAATGATATACAAAAAGAACAATTGGTTACGGAACAGTATCAAAATCATCCGGGAAAATGAACACCCTGTGTAACAAACAATAACCCACGTGCCCAAGCCATCTTGAATCGGCGTGCCCTAGCCATTTTGAATCGGCGTGCCCAAGCCACACTGAATTCGCGAGCCCAAGCTATCTTGAATCGGCGTGCCCTAGCCGTCTTGAATCGGCGTGCCCTAGCCGTCCGGAATCAGCGCGCCCCAGTGAGCTTGACATGCGGGGAAGTTGAGGAAAAAAACACCACCCTTCAACAAGGACAACAGTTACCATTGAACAACGAAAGTAATAACAATTCCCAACTTGAAATCTCTTTGCGGGTAGTTGAAACAAGGACAATCTTGCTTGAGAGCGCTGGAAGTTGTATCCATCCACTTTGAAATCAGAGCAGTGAAGGTCAATGCTTGGAGTTGGGACCTAGGAAGCCGTGCAGAGGCAAGAGGACCTGGGAAAGTACATGGCATACATCAGCGATCCGGCATAGACATGTTTAATTGTCTCTGGAGCTGAGTACAGGTGCAACTTCTGATTTATACTCCGTCAATTCGATTGCGGACCTTCAACCCAATCAAACTGACGTCATCACCGTGGATCCTTGTTGGACGCAAGAATCACCCTCGTCAAAAGTAGGATCATACCATTTTCTACCCATGCATGTTTTCCCTCCTCCATGGCCAAGCAATTATTCCCTTATTCATTACCCGAGCAAGACAGCTGATTGGTAGAGTATTAGTTCATGTGCAAAGTGTTCAATAAAGTAGATAGAACTGTAATAGAAGTTCATCTTTGATTTGACAAGATTCAGGTGTTAGACTCTAGAGTAGAGATCAGCATCATCAGATGGATGCCCACTAGACTAGGATAGTGACCCCATTTTGCAGGAGAGTCAGCCTTGAAGATTGGCCCAGGTGTATGCCAGACAACCAAGATTGATCTGTAACCGTGGGGAGTAGAGGCAGCTAGCAATTTGTATCCTTAGTCAATTGATGATTGGTTGAGGCCCTGATAAAGGAAGCTTGAAGTAGTGATTGTATGCCCTGATTAGGGTTATAACTGGAGGCCTTAAGATAGGTCTAAGAAATTTAAGCCCTTGTACTAGGTGTTCCCCATTTTAGAGAGCTATTAAGGTAATTCTACCTAGTGCTTGGGTCAGGAGTTCCATGTTTCCGTTCACCACGGGAATTCATTAAGTCAGGACCTTTCACCCCTGGCTGGTGGACGGAACATATGTCATCACATCAACGGCATGTTTGAGTTGGTTTTAGGTGGAATACTTTTATAACGCAAGCCATGTAGTGGTCTTTGTCAAGAATGTCATCAAGAATATGGTGACACTTGGCAGGGTTTAAAGGGAGGTTATGGAGCATCTTGCTTTTCCAGAAGGAAAAGGAACAGCAGGAATAGTAGTAGGCATTCTTTGAGAGGGAAGGAGATTAAAGAGGAAGAGGTGCAGTCTATGAAATTTGGTTCCCATTTGAATTGAGATGATCCATATTGGATGACATATTTTGTAGCCACACTTGAAGGGGAAAGGTATCCGTGAGACAATGAACAGTGGCGTTGTTTGTAGCGATCGGAAAACCAAGATAGCGTTTAAAGTATTTGTTGAAGAGATCCAAACTGGAAAGGCAATAGTTCAGCTGACGCCTCAAATGGCGGACGTGCGTGTTTTACTCCTCCGACAAGAATCTTGTTTTTAATGGTTTTAAGTCTATAAAATAGTACCAACTGTGATACCAGTGAGCGGGGCCACGCCCACGAACAGTGGCCCCCCATGAATCTGTCATTTGCCCCATTCAATGCACCTCCCCTTGCAATCCTTCCCCTTCCCATATTCCCCAGCCCACGTCTTTTTAAAGACATGAGCTTCTAGCCCTCCAACGCTCTTCCTCTTCCAAATCATCCCTTCTCGTTTCCCCTCTCAACGGCCATAGTTATCGCTCTTTTCCTGGCCCCGATTGATCAATTCGGTATCGCAAGGAATCAGCATCGGCGGCAACAGCGGATCAACAAGAGGAGAGGAGGGAATCAACCGGTGTCGGGCTGCTTTCTCAACTGTCATGGACGGGCAAACATGCTGCGAGTGGCTTGTGCGGGACGGTGTCTCAACAAGATCCAAGGACACGCCTTCACCTTCTTATCTGAGGCGTGGGCCACCAAGGAGAAACACAAGAGTTGCTTTCCTGGCAAACAGAGCTTCGTAGATCATGCCAGGAAGCCCATTGGGCATGGTTGGCCCAGCGTTGGGTTGGAGCTCTATTTTACCAAACACTTTGAGCCCACCCTTCTCTCATCCTCTCCTCATCACATAGCCGTGGATGCCCAAGGCTTTACCATCATTGGCCTTTACTATCAGCCAACCACGGACTATGATGATCTCGTCTTGGACCTCACATCCATCCTTCAGAAGGTGAAGAATCCGGAGAAAGTCATCATTGGTGGTGGCTTCAACATCCGTTCTGACTCAAGTGAATTCTCTGAGCTCGCCAAGATTCTGAGCCAATGGAGAATCACTCTGCGCTCCGACCCGCGAGTCCCAACACACACCTATTCCCTGCCTTTATCTGCCTTTGTACTCGACCACATTTTCATATCAGAAAATATTCCATCTCCGGCCAGTTTCGTCCATCCATTGGCCGTTTCTGATCACCTCCCAATTTCAGTCACCTTCAAGATGGCCAGAAATTTCTATCATCTGGGCGTGACTCGAAATGGGAGGTGCGTGGTCAATGTGCAGAAGTGCGCGGCTCAACTTGAGGCCCTGCAGCTATCAACTCCGGGGTTGTGAGCAATCCAGCTGCAGTGGCCAAAGGCATTTCGCAAGCATTTAAAGAGTCCTCCCCCGTGTAGAGGAGGATAGGAGGACTCAAGACCCCATGGTTCAGCGCCTACCATCAAGAGCTGAGGGGTCAAATGCACTAAAAACTGCGTAACGCCAAGATGAGCAAAACACCGGAGACTTGGGAGCAATACAGGGTGTAAAGAAATTAAGGGCCTCCATGGCTGTTTTTCACAACATTTCTCCCTGCTCAAAGATTTTTTTGACATTAAACCACACGCGTTCATTAAGAAGAACCGTTAAGTACCTGGTGACATATTACAAATGGTCTAACGATATCCTGGAGGCGATGGGTAACCCTCTGATACAGTGCGGTCAAAACAATGTCTGAAAATTCAAGTGAGCGCAGTCTGAAGGTCAGAACCAATGCTAAGGGCATCCTGAAGGCCGGTAAAGACAAAGGAACGTTGGTGAGCCTTTCAGTGTTCATCCTCAAACCATTGGAAAGTGGAGACCCTCATGCAAATGCCATAAATCTTTTTAGAACAGACCGAGCCGATGGCCGAAATCTGGATTTTCCAGACTCAGTCTTTAGGTGGCTAAACATCAGAAGGTTACCAATCTCCTTTGGAGTACAATCGGATCATTCGTGGTATGGTGTTAGGTTTTTCAATAACCCCTTTTTATGAAAACTGGAGATTCAGTCGGATCAAATCATTCTTTGAGTTAGGGGGTAGCATTTTCAGAAGCGACAGAGAGCGGCCCTTAATTTCTTTCCACCCTGTATGCGATATCAAGAATTGCATATCACAAGTCTCTGAGGAGTGCCAAGTCAGCCCACCAATTGCTGGAAGTGGAGAACCTGCTCTCTTCATTGGCCTCGTCCCGGATGGTGGGCTTGTACAAACGTGCCAAAAAGCCCGCCACCAACTCGGAAATTCCCGTGAGTAAATTCCTCCTCCACTGTCAAGAACTGTTTGCATCAACATCGGAAACAGTAGTGGAGGAGTTCCAGGGCTGCCCAGAAGAACATCATCCCCTTATGCAGCCCTTCACGGAACCCGAGATGGACGTGGCCCCTTCAAGAAGATGAAGAGCAAAAACCCCTCAACATCTGGGGTCTCTCATTTCCAACTTTCACTTCTCCGGATCTAAGCCCTGCCACTCCTTCAACATCTATTCAGCCTCTCCCTCCATTCTTCCTTCTTCCCACCAGAGTGGATGTAGTCAGCCATCATCTTCATCCATAAGAAGGGGCCCAGGGACATTCCAGACAACCATCGGACCATCGCCCTAGAAGATGATGTCCACCCTACTAGCTGCCCGCTTCTCCGGATTGGCCGAGGATTGGGATCTCCTTCCCCAGTTTCAATTCGTTTTCCGGAGAAGCCACTCAACCACCACAGCAGCCACTCTCCTCTATGAAATTGTGCATTCCAACATCAGCAACAAGAGGAGAGTGTATGGATGCTTTGTGGATTTCTCCAAAGCATTCAACAGGGTGGACCGAACGCGGTTATTCCTCAAACTCCAACTGTGGGGAGTTCCGCGTTCAATCTGTGTCCTGCTGTCCAACCTCTATGCAGGACTCAGATGCTCCATTCGTTCTGATGAGGACCTATCCCCCTACTACTTTACTTCCATTGGCCTTCCGCAGGGGGATCCACTATCGATCGTCAATTCTTTTCAATCTTTATGTATCCGACCTACCTGAAGCCCTCGCACACCAAGGCCCCACCATCAACCATTTTCCTGTTCAATATATTCAATATCCACACGACCTGGTTATCTTACCTAATTCAGCCGTGGAATTGCAATATGCCATCAATGCACTCCACGGTTATTCCCAAGAGAACGGCCTTCAAGTCAATAACATCCAGACGAAGGCCATGGTTTTCCATAACGGTCGTCTGCCTCCCACCTTCTTCCAAATCAACTATGTCGGTTTCATCTTCGCCACCCAACTCTCATTCACCAATCACCTCAAATCCACAATAACTAAGGCCAGGGCCAGGATCGGATACATATGCAATAGACTTCCCATGAAGAGTCTTCCTCTCCCAATAGCCCTTCAACTCTTCCGGATCTACGTCACCCCAATCCTTCTCTACGGCCTACACCTTTGGCTTTCAACCTCCGCCCAATCCGCCCTCAAATCCGCCGATGCCACCTTCACCAAGTTCCTCAAACGATACCTGTGCGTGCCCCAATATGCCAACAATGCATGGACACATTTTCTATGTGAAGCCGAGCCCCTCACCATCGGACTGGCAAGGTTAGTGTCCAACAGTGTTTGGAACCTGACCTTTCCGGAGGTGATGTCCGGACACAAGTTATCATTTCCGGTCAAGGACTTGCTAACACCTTATAGTCCTTGGCCCGACATCCCTTCAGAGTATTGGCGGTCACACACCTTTGTCCGGCTCCCGACCCAATGCCATCAACGACGGGAGTTGACAAAGGATCTGTTCAATCTGGCCCATCCACTCTATTGCAATAACCAAGATTTTCATCACTTACCTCTACCCAACTGTGTTTGTACTATCTGTAACTCACCTCTTACCTTTTTTCATGTGCATTGAACCAATTCTAGTCATACTCATTGTGATATCACCTTCTAGTCAACTATTTTATTGCCTTTACCTTCTTGACATTTTTCTTGTTTTATCATCAAACCTTTGTATAATGAATATGCATCAGATTTTATTTTTTTAGTAATTTTTACCCCATGACATGACCAAGAGTCGCAAGAAAAGATTATATATATTATTTGTAGATTGGTAGAATGTAAGTTTGGAAAACTGGAAGTGCAAGTTGCAGAAGTCGCGAAGTTTTAAGCGATGGAATAAAATATGATGCGAGCTCTAGCTGGGCAATTTTCCGAGTAAAGATGGGCTGAAGAGACCAATTGAGACGTAATGCTACTCCTAAGTAATGCGGTGTTATATTCTAAAAGGTTAAATGAAATATACTGTATCATTGTAGCCATTAGTAGATGGCATTACCAATCCGTTACTTCAGACGGGTGACAACTGTTTTTTGCGTTGAAAGAACTCTATTAGATTTAAAGATATGACAAGTCAATGTGTGAGCTATTATGCCACCGCAGCTGTAAGATTTAAATCATTAAACCTTTAAGCAGGTTTTCAGGGACCAAATCCATGGCAATTATTGGCCACATCAAATTGCAGAACGACTTCCAGGTTGGATTCGACAACATTCTGCCGAGATCTTGGGTGTCAAATTGAAAAAGCTACATGAAAGGACTGGTTTCGTCACAATTAATCAATTGGCCACCAAAAGCACGTTGTAATGAGGTCTTTTTGTTCACCCAAAATTGTCAACAAACCTAGGCTGCGTGATTTTCGTAATTAGATTGCGCGATAGCCCATCCGACGTCATTCATAAAACAATTGCCAAGAGATTAAAGGTAACTCGTCAGAAAACATAAGGACAAAGCTCTGCCGAGCGACTTGTCTCTCCCTTTGAAAATTGGAACAACTGGACTAGCTTCAGAGAAGATTGAAACTTGCCCTGATCCCAGATGCAAAGAATCAAGTACGAGAAAACGAGCAAGAACAATTGAGCATCTCATCAGAAACTGAGATGTCACACCATCAGGACCAGAAGAACTTGAAATCCTCAAGCCCCTGATGGCCTCTAAAGCATCTTGATCTGTGACTGTGGGATCATGTAAGTGCTCAAATTGACTAACATCGCTAATCTCAATAGACTCATCATTCGAGCATTAGAGCTAAACTCAGTGGGGTTGAAAACACACTACAGAACTGATCTTCAAGCATGTAAGCACTAACCTCTAGATTGTTCATGGCTTCAACATCGACCTCAAAGGGCCCTACATGGTGTTTCATCTTTATCTTGGAGTTTACATAAAAGAAAAAAAAATCCTTGAGAGTAGAGTATTTTTAGTGTGGGTACACCAAAAGTTCTTTCTTTTTTTCCAGAATGTGGTCCGTTTTTCATATTGTCCAATGAACTTTGCTTTTCTAGTTAACATGTCCTTATTATGTTCATTTTGGCAATCATTTATTTTGAGCTTTGTGAATCTCATCACCAGGAGTGACAGCAAATTTCAAATTTTTTATCATTTTTGAAATGTAAATTTGATCATTCCTGTGGCAAACTTATTTTTTCTTTAGGGCTCTATATTGTCTGCACTTGAGCTTCAGTAAATATGAATTATGCACTCACCTCATCAAGTTTTTTAAAGCCAAAATAGAGATTTAATGTTGTTAGGCAATTTTTTTTATTACAGAAGGATGGTACATAAGGGCATTCTTATAATCCTTTCATTTCAATAGTTGTGTCAGCTTATATTTTGATTGAACAGCTTATGTAGATTGTCTATGAAATTCAAACACAAGTTTACAATGGGTTTGGTTAGCACATCAGTTGTTGATAGGTAAGGCATACACCTGGAACGGAAGGAACATGGTATTTTAAAAAGTCGGTCAATTGCACTCTGAGATGAAGATTTCATTTCCGCCTAACGTTCAAAGGCTGCATATTTTGTATTTCTTGCAAAATTTGTTCTCAATTGTCGCTTGACTAAACATTTCATTTCATCATACGGAATGGGCATATGAAAGTATCAGAGATCACCTCATAATCACTGAACGCTAGTTTAGTCAAGCAAGTGACACAATACGGCGGCCAAAGACAACTTGATGTCAACATATAAGCGGGCTTTCATCTCACAATAATTCAAAGGTTCTGCCGCAATCTTCAGAAATATGACAACACGGCGTGGGACAAACTTTTTCTAGTTAGAAACTCGAACCAATGCCCCCCTCAATTCATTTTGGCTTTGCAAAGGATGGTCAAATAACTTACCTCGGGGAAAAGGTGTCGGAGGGATCACAGTCTGAAGTCCAGCAGTATTATCAGTCACTATATCCACAGCAAAGGGAGGAGTACAATCTGAAATCATCAAATCTAGTACAATAAAAACGGATATAAGAGCAGGATTGTGAATCCCCGAATCAAATTATATAGTAAAGGAGCATCGGATACAAAAGCGCAAAATTTTGGGCCACATCGGACATAAGAGCAGAATTGAAGGCGGCAAAATATTTCTTTTTATTTCCCGCGCTCCACAATGAAGTTTTCGATGGAAACCGGTTAAGCCATCTTATAAACGAAAGTTTTCAGCCGCTTTCTCATAATAACAAACAGTCATACATAATGGCTTCTGCCAAGGGAACCACTTTTTCCATCAAGAAGAGGCAAATGCTCCTTGTCGATTTTGACAAGCTGTCCAAGATAAGCCTGACCGAAGCTCCCACAAAGTTCGGAGTCAGACGTGCTTCCTTTGGAAAACTCTTGGGTTTTTTTTTCAAACTTCATAGCCAGTATGTAATTCTATGACAAATTACCTACGTATTTGGTGCGTAAGCATACAGCCAACACACTGCCCTCCTTGCATTTTGTTTCATTTTTCTCGATTTTTTTTGTTGCATTTTGTTTGGACCATTAAACTATAGCAAATTGTAGCTTAAAAATATGTTTTCTGTCATCAGTTTTGCCTCCGGAGCCGCGGAACAGGAGCATCGGATATAAGAGCAGAAATTCACGTCCCCAAAGCTGCTCTTATATCCGATTTTACTGTATTCTGAAAATGTCTTCAAATGACACATTTTCCTTCATGCAATTTCCATGGACTAATGACAATTTGCGATGATTTGATTTTGTTCATCATTATGGGTCGGAAAAATAACATGTGATTTTGTTCAAAATAGTTGTTTTTAAGTTACGAAAATCGGCCAAAATAAGTTCCGAAAACGTAAAAATACCTTTTTGAAAAAAATAGTTTTTATTTGTTTGGATATTTAAGCATTAGTGTGGTATTTAAGGAAAAAATGCTTGATTAATTTTTTCACGATTTTCTTGCTCTTTGGGCACATTACAATTCCAGATCTTTGCTCTTGGACTGGATATGTTGTAAGGGGATTTGATGTTCTTGAATGAAGTTCCCCTCTTAACAATGATTTGAGGATGGACACCGAAAGGCTTACCCACCTCCCTGGCCCCCTTACCGGTCTTCAACAGACCTTTTTTTCTGTTCTGACATCAAGACTGCTCTCACTTGCATTTTAGAACATTGTTTTGATAGCAAACGATGGGAAGCGATTGTTTTGTACTGAGGCAAGCTTGCATATCAATCTCCTTTTTTGAGTTTGCTCTGCTTCATGCAATTGCTACTCCTCTCTCAGAACAATTCATCCAACTTCAAAACCAAGATTATCGCCAATAGTTGAATTAGAAAACCTACCACACACTGCCGCATTTGGAGCCGTTGCTAAAAGGTTAAATGTGGTTCCACAATAAATATTCCTTGTAGGGATGCCCTGGGTCATCGAGCAAGTTGATGATGATCCTGAAATACAACAGGATATACAGCTTTAATGAAGCTTTTATATCATATTCCCTGAATTGTTTCGTTGTTGTAAACCTGATTACCTGCCCGAGATGAATTGCAAACAATTTAAAAAAAAAACACCCAGTTTGTTAAAACAACGTTACTATGCCATATACTAATATATTATATGAAAATCATGGCCATAAGATAAAAGTAATGCAATAAGAAACTTAATATAACTTTAGAAAATGTGGTGTTGGGTCAATATTGTACATCAAATATCTTTCTTTTTCAAGGTAATCATAGGCAAGATTTCCAAATAAGATACATCTTATTCCATTGAAGGATTTGAGTTGCGTAAATAAGTCATTAGATTCTCCCCTATAACGCCGTTCAAAACAAAAAAAACAACTGTCCCAGATATGTGAACAACAACATTCCTTGCTCCCCTACTAGAAAAAGAATCCCCAGCAGTTCGACATCAAAGAGTTTTATATCTTTTGTAACATAAAAATTTAAATCTTAATAGCAATATAGAGGGACATAATAAAGATCGGCATCTCCAAATATGTGAATAAGTCTTCCCACCACTAACACGTTGGTTTTAGGCCATGATGAAGCATAGAGGTCCCTACCCAACGCGAAATATCGTTTACGTTGTGCACTTCAGAGGGCGCTTTGAGAGTTAGCCTCTACCAAATGTAGGGCCGATTGGGTCGATTCCTCTTTATTGAATTATAGTACATTTTAATTGTTTTTGGCAAGATCGTTCAAAATGTTATTTAAAATCATAAGCAAGGAGATTGCGTCCATGGCAATGTTACGAGTAGCTTACTTAGCAATCTACTGAGCCTCTTCCTCCTTTGGTTTGGGCTTTAAAGAACTGGAGTACAAAGTCCAACGAAACAATGGATGACAAAAGTTTCTGAGACTGATGAGGCCACAATGGAAACGTCCATTGGCATGTACGGTTTTGTTTCTGTTGCCATTGTTGTTTGAAATTGAATATTCTAAAAACATCTTAACCTAGTATCGATCAAATTAGCCATTCAACGAAGTGAATGAATCGTTGATAGAGCATATTTTTCCTTCTGTGCGCCATAAAATATGTAAAAGCTTCAGTCTCAAATTAGTATTTTTGTATTTTTCACTGGTTTTTCCTCAATTTCCCTCAATTTTTTCTTTTACGTTTTACCTATTTTCCTTTTTTCTTCAATTCTGGGTTTTGTTTTTGATAGCTTAGCTTCCAGGCTAGTGTTAACGAAACAACAACTAACGAGATCACAATTAGCCGCTTCTTTTTTCGAAAATAAAACTAATCCAATTTCATCTAATGATGTTACAATTGTAACGACCCAAAAATACCCACATGGGTAAGTCAAATTTTCCTGGTAAATCTGATTTGAATTGTAAATTATAACATTTTTCATTTAGGCTTTGCTTTCCTCCTTGTGAGCTTGTTACAAATCCTAATTGTATTTACTTATTTGTTGAATATTTATACATTATTTTAGATTATAACTTCGCTCGAGTTCAAAGCTGCGTCGCTTGCCAGTAGTACATCAAACCCTGACTTCCGAATATGTGTATCGAAAATCTTCTTGGTTTACCGGCAATTCCAATATAGTCAATGTCCGACGGTGTAAGAGGATTTAATTCAGTAAAACAAGCAGTCTCCGTCGTTCCAACTGTGCTATCCAGAGTAAAGGCGTTCATGATCGGAGCCGGACAAACTCGAAATTCCACACAACAATGATCAGCTGCTTGCCGTATGCACGCCGAGTACCTGGGACAAAAATGAGTTGAACAATTGCGCTAGTCTAAAAAAAATTAAATAAAAATAGTGTCACAGAAGAACCTTTGGTTGGCCAAGTGGCCTGTGTTTCCATCGAAGTTGAAGGACTTAATTTGGCCCATGAGTGTGGTGTGATATTGAAGACAACCAATGGGTGGGCTGCAATACAACAAAGACAAAAGTGCTCAGTCATCAGTAGAATCCGACAAAATATGTTTTCTTCATGTCGAGCACAAATGTGCGAAATAACTGAACCGAGCGAGGCATTGGGAAGAAAACCGGCTAGTTCAACCCTCTCGAACTTTTGCTCGACGTAAGAACAACATTTTCAATCGAAGTCTCGTCATCAATTATCAAGGAAATTTGTAAAATAATCAATGTTTTCAGTTCTTACGCAGTTGGTCCAGTACATGGAATTTGGTTCACTTTGATGTCCCAATCCCTCATGATCGTGGTTCCTCCAGGGGTTGCTCCAAAGTTAAACGTCAGCATAGATTGCGGGTTCATGCCAAAGTCCACATAAACTAAAAGAGAACATAAGTGATGAGCTAAATAGCTTTGTTTGATGTCGAACGTTCCATGGAAAGTCATAGACATAAACAAAATGAATGTGAGGCTGATCCGAAAGGCGGATTTCAATCACAAAGCCTCCAAAAGTGCACAAAGATCGGTAAATTTTCGCTCATGTTCTCACTGTGCTCTCCGCTGTTCTCTCCACAAATGGTCGTTGTTCCCGTTTTCTGAAATTGAACTTACTAACATTTCGACCATATTTCACTGAAAAATCTCGATCTTACGGTAGTGGCCGTGAAGGTGTCCACGCATTGGCCTCCGTTGGTTTCAAGTGTATCCATGGGACCCAAGATAGTGAAGGTTTGGAAATCCAACCGAAGAAAGCATACATCTACAAATCAATTGGGCGTGTGAAGTGAAACAAAAGAAGAGAAAAATCGAATTTGGCGCTCTTTTATTGGACGTTACTAATTCAAGGAAGAAAAATGTTGTGCGGGGCCACAAACTTCTAAAAATATGGACTGTGAACGCGCTGCCCTTCTAATAGGCCTACTCTTGGTCATAGCAACTCTGAGCCATTCTTCGAATTAAATCAATGAAATAAGAAACGTAGATCTCTTCACTTAAAGGCAGGTCATTTTTATTTTATTCAATTGAAAAGTGGTTCGTTTGAAAGTTATGTTGTCAAAAGCGTAGGTAGCTGACCAAGATCAGGCCGAAAATTCAAGTTTTATGTAGTGTTTACTACATAACGTTGAACATATATCCTGTATATCCTACGCGTGATTTTCTTTTCACTTTTACTGCATGGTTAAAGTTAATCAACATAATTAACTTTGGCTGAATACGTATTCAACTATTACATAATATTGCGCTAGAAAGTACTGAGTACACTCTTAACATATTTTTTAACACGGTTTTGCCTTGCGATAAGATTTTGATTTGGGGAACAAGCTTTTGCTGAAGAGAAATATTTCCGGGGGACAAAAATTCTAGGGAACGTACGTCGCACGATCAAATGATTCAAAAAAGCAAAAAAAATAATAATAACACGAACTGTTATTTATAGAACTGCACGAATAAATATCTGGATAATCATATCCTATCAAAAGATACATTTAAGAAATATTTCCTGAATGTTATCGATCTCTTAGTGCTATTTATTAGCTTCAACTATGTCAAATTGAAATGAAACTGGTTCAAAATTGATCATAATTGAAGTCATTCTTGACATTACCAGTGTTTCCATCAATCCTCAGCTTTAGAGAAATTTGAAACATGCTCTTTCAATAACCTTCCTACGCTTCACGAAATATGGTTTCCTTTCTTTACTTCAGATGGCGCTTTGTAAAGTGGCCTCTGCCAAATTTAGGGCCAATTGGGCCGATTCCTCTTTATTGAATTGAAATCAGTTTGAGTTGTTTTTTGCTAATTCCATGAAAATCTGATACTTGATTTGTGAGTCACATCACATAATGTCCGAAAAGGGAACGAAGTTCATGGCAATGTTACAAGTAGTTCATTAAACAATCTACTTTGCCTCTTACCCATCGTGCTTGGGCTGTCTGACAAAGGAAGTTAGAGTCCCTGTGCTCGGAAACTCTAAGGGACAGATAACGCCATCTTAAACATGTCAGGACTTACCAGAGCTTATGCGGTTGACTTGACTCGCAATCTCTAAGGGACAGATAACGTCTTCTTAAACATGTCAGAACTTACCAGAGCTTATGCGGTTGACTTGATAGGCGATGTTCATTCCATCGGCCAAGGCAGTTTGACTCATCGGAGCCTGAAGAATGGTCCCATTTTGAGTTACTGTTCCGCCCCCGGCAGAATTCAAAACGAAGGTGCAACAAACACCGAAGCTAAAATATTGAAGAAAAAATTGTGCAATAAAATATTGTTCGCATATGGGTATGATGAGATTAAAAATGATACCCAGAAGCGCATGATCCCATGGTTGTTCCACTTAGTGAGATGCATTCAGATGCAGTGAAGCAAATTCCAGTCGCAGCAGTACTGCAGGATACAAAGAGATTATTGGATTTTAGCTACTTGTATTATGACTTGATTGCAAACAGCTGCTCTTGGGCCTGAGTTTGATACTGGCGATGAAAAACTGACCCTTCCACTAGTTGCTGGTTTGTGTTGCCTCAAAAAGATCACCATAGCTTCACTTCCACATTTAACCATTCATTTATTTAACATCTTCGTTCGAAAAAAGATCAAATCAAGCAATTCTTACCAGGAACCAACGCTTTTTTAATGCAAATTCAAGGCATCCTTTAGTTACGTACATGTCAGGTAAATACGGGCAGGCAGGGTGTCCCCTAGGGCTCTTTATTAGGTCCTCCTAGAGGGGTTGTCAGAGAAAAGTCACTCCAACCAAGCCACTTGAGACTTTCCTTTGAAGACATTTTGGTAGTTGGGCAGCAGAGTGTCGGCTTCTCTTGCGTTACGCAGTTTCAACCAAAGCAGACAAACGAGCCATCAAATCACTGGCTCCCTGAATTCGGAACTTGATTTTGAGAATCACGTAACTTAATGTTTTCAAAGCCGATCCCCATGTACATACCAGGTAGCCGCGAAGACGGCAATACAATCTCAGAAATCTCGCGAGTGTCGTTTCTCTGACTAGCCCTCTGGGTCCTCTCCTTCTTTGCTGCACTTCAAAAGCTTAGTAGGCGTAGTGTCAGCATCTCTCCCATATGCTGATGATACAAAATTTAGCTTGTGGTGAAACTAATCAAGTATTCAGTATTCTGGTAGATATCCTACATAGATTGGGTGATGGAGAGTAAAATGGCATTGAGCGGAATCAAGTTTTGTTCAATGACATTTGTGCTAACGTCATTAAACACTCTGTTGATAATAGCTTTTGGTCACGAAGGGTTTTAGGATAGTCCTCAAAATTAAAGGAAAGTTTGATGAGCATATCCATTTGAAGGTGGGCAAAGCTTTTCAAACGTGTGGTTGGATGCATATGTCCAGAGTTAGCATCACGATGCTAACTCTGTTCAAGTCGATTGTCCAGCTCCATCTTGAATATGCCTCGCCCATATGGGCTTCAATTAGTTCAACAGGCTCGCCAAAGAACGAGCAAGTCCAAAGATGTTTCACTAGGAACATCACAGGAATGAGAAATCTCTCGTATTGAGAGAAATTAAGGAAGTTGCATTGTACAGCATTCAAAGAAGGTGCAAATGGTTTCTGATATTATATCAGGTTTTGGGATCAATTGTAGGCATTGAACGTTAATGCAAAATGACTAAATGCTTTTTTGAGAGCATCTTCTTGTTACCCAAGTTGTCTAGGTTGGTTAAAACAATGAGTCCTCTTTTTTTTCTCCGACAAGTTTTTTGACCAAATTCCAGATCAACTCTATATTCAAAGGCTAGCCAGATCCGACAAAACTACATCATTTATATCCCTACCAAGAAGCTGCCCCCCTTATAAACACACCCCTGAAATGTGACATATTTGGCTTGAATGTAAATCGTGGCAAGAATGCACACCATAAATGCCTTGGTCTTAGTATAGATAACATAGATACTAAAAAATGATAACCGTACCTTCCCGGTAATCCAGTTCCTGTACATGGGCCATTGTTAAATGTTACCACATTGAACAAGGAGAAGACTAAAACATTGTCCAAAAACGTTAATCAAAATCAAACCAATCATCAAATGTACACCTTACGTTTTCCATGTCTTGACGAGTTTGTCAAATTCTGACCGTGGACTTGCAACTCCAGGAGAGCAAAGAAAATCGACCAAGTCAGGATATTCCTGGCCAAGCTGGCAATCAACGTTGATCTGCTCATGGTTCAACAGTATCTGATCTCTAGTTTCGAAATTCGCAAAGGCGCCTGTTGGAGTTTTACAAGCCATTCAGACCATGATGAGTGCTGCAGGCGCTGACAACAGGAATTGCAAAATCTTTTGGTTTGGCAAATATGGGCATCGTTGATCAAGAGGCTAACTAAGTGTATGGTAGCAAAACAGGATGTTTGTTCATTGTCTTTTCGTTTTGCCTTATGCTTTTTTGAAGAGGAAAAATTGTATATTACAATCTAAGAAAACGATTCCCAAGTTTCAGTGATATATCGCACTGGTCAAAATATGTTGTAAAATGTGATTCAAATCTTGAGAAAAATGCTTTAAAAATAGAAAAAAACTGAAAATCGGCACAAAATGTAATGCTGTAGGTAACAAAAACAATGCAAATTTTGTTCACCCATAAAAAAACACAAATAAAGTTGCATCATTATTTGAGCTCTATACTCTCAAAAAAACAAATCATAGCAATTGTTTGAGGATTTGCTCAAAATAAATATTTCTCAACCCACGCTTCAAGCACGAAATATGCTTTATACACTTATTAATCTGTCTTAATTTATAAAATGTATGAAACATACCTTTGCTCTCTCTCATGATCTCATCAATCAATATCACCATGAAAACAAAGATATACATTAATATCACCGCATTGTTTTACACTTAAAGTAGGCGTCGATTTTCAGTAAAATAACTGGATGGTTTTATCCTAGTTTTCTTTTTTCCGGCCACGTGCAATGAACTATTAGCTAATATTCACTGTTGTTCAAAAATTGAGTTCAATGATTTACGCCATGTTTTGCTTTGGGCAAACTTTTATAACGTGCCTTGCAAAGGTTACTTGGAAAATATTTGGGAAAAAAACACAAGATTAAACATTGCTGTTGATATGCTAATGGTTTTCAATTCATATTTGAACAAGCTTTTTGAGAAGGGAAAAGTATGGTGACGGCTCCGCTTGTAATGGAAGGCTAAGGCCTTATATTTAATACAAAATATATAATTACACAGATCACACAATTTGGTCACTTTTTCAAAAAAAGTTTGAGAATGATCTGGAACTGCAGTACAGCTTTTAAATGATGAATGCTTCAGATCACGAGTACAAGTATTCTTACTGTTTAATGTCCTGACGTCATCAGACTGCTGTCGCTAGTGGTACTCAATGCTACTGATGGGGACCAAAATAATCATCACGGGACGTTGCAACTAGGGCTGCCAATTTACATTCTCAATGCCATATGGCATGACCGGTGGACTGTCGGGAACCCGTTAATTAGCCTCAAAAAGTAACCCTGATCGTCCAACCAGGGTTGCTTTTTACTCAGACATAACATTTTACGTGCCGATGTAATCTGTCGGTGCTTCACTTTCCATGTTTTTCGGCAACCTTGATTTGGAAAATTTATTTCATCCCATCACTACTCAATACGACTAATAGACAATTGTGATCATTTCATCGGAACTGAGGGGAATCACATTTCCAGTTAAAGAATTTCAAGTTATTTCTACAAATAATAGCAAACCAAAACAGACATTCCCGAGAAGTATATTGTATTTGGCGATTATTCAGTCCGCAAAACAACTCAATGTTCACAAGACTACAGAAGGCTTACAGAAAAAATTTAATACTAATCATCAATCTCTGACTGACTCGATAAATATTAGATACTTTCAAGATTGAGTTTTCATTTAGCAAAGATACGAAAGTGATAGCATTTTAAGAAAGAGGAAAAGGTTATCAACTGGTTCGTTGTAGTTTCCCACTACAATTTACTGTAAATCTGGAATAGAGCTAGTGGGTTGATGGCAGCGCCTCTACCGTCATTTCTCGGAACATTAGGTCCGACATCACCATTCATGCACCATCAGTACGTTCTAAAAATTGCTCTGCTAGCTTGCTTTTGTAATATAATCTATCCGGTGGCAAAATTCCGAAACTGATGACATACTTGAAACTTAACTGTCATAAGATGGTCATTGAGTAATTTCGGTTTTTGAGATGCTACAAACTAGACCTGGGAACTTAGAACTGATGATGAGCATGTTGATAATAAACATGATCCACATTTGGTCTCAAGAAGGTGGGATAATTATGTGTCAGGGAGATATTTGTGCCTCTTTATTTGAAATATTCTGTAGCATCAAATGTTAGAAATTGAACCAGCTAGGAACCTCCTGGGTGTAGTAATTCCTCTCCGACCGTAGAACGTTGAAAAGTTCAACAGGTTATGGGTCCAGCCCTTGATAAATCATGTCGAGTGAGAGGTCCATCATTGTCCCACTTAATGGGTCGAATTTTCCAACCTGGAAAATTCAGTGCCGGATGGCTCTGATCAAAGATGGCCTTTGGAGTATCGTCGACGGGTCCAGAAGAGGAAGCTGGCGAACTGTTTCGAAAGTTCGAGGCAAGGAAAAATCGGGCATTGGCAGTTATTGTGCTGTCAATTGATACCGGTTTGCTCTATTTGTTGGGAGAACCAACGGATCCTTCATTGGTTTGGAATACCCTCCAGAACCAATTTCAGAAGAGATCGTGGGCGAATAAGCTAGAGCTCCGGAGACGCTTGTTTGCCTGCCGTTTGAAGGAGGATGGAAACCTTCAAAGCCATATCAAGTCCATAAGTGAAATATTTCACGAGCTCGCCATTGTGGGTAGTCCTATGGAGGAAGAAGACAGGGTTGTTCATCTCCTGGCAAGTCTCCCTCGAAGATACGACACTTTGGTTACCGCTCTTGAAGCCCATGCCGAGGTCCCAGAGTGGGAGGTCGTAATCGAACGATTGTTGAATGAAGAACGAAAGAAGCTGGCGGTTGAGCCATCTGAAGAACGTGGATTGTCTGTTCAATACAAGAAAAAGTTTTTCAAGTGTCATCGTTGTGGACGACCTGGTCACTTCGTGAAAAACTGCCGTTTCAAGTCCAACACCAAGGACAGGTATCAAATGAAGGAGAATAACGCCTCCACTGGGGATCGTTCCTCGGATAATGGTGATTTTGGGTTGCCAATTGGTCACGTTTTGACCAACACGTGGGTTGGGGGTCATCAAACTTGGATAGTGGATTCTGGAGCGACAAGCCATATGTGTAGCAATATTCGAGCCTTCCACGACATGGAGGTCTTGCCGGTCCCTCTCAAGGTTACCTTAGGAGATGGGAGAGGTGTAATGGCGAAACGCAAGGGAAAGGTCGAACTCGTTACTTAACTTGGAAAGGAAACCAAGAAATGTGTGCTGAATGATGTTCTGTTGGTCCCCGATTTGGCTTTCAATCTAATAAGCGTATCAAAAGCGTCGGAGAGGGGGGTATCAACCGAGTTTATTGGTACTGAATGCCGCCTTTCTAATCGAAATGGG
Source organism: Tigriopus californicus (assembly GCF_007210705.1). Lineage (NCBI taxonomy): Eukaryota > Metazoa > Arthropoda > Copepoda > Harpacticoida > Harpacticidae > Tigriopus > Tigriopus californicus. Next base: position 10,171,321 of record NC_081451.1, read on the forward strand.
CAGTTAATGGCTGTTGCCAGACGTTTTGGAAATTTGTACCACCTGAATCAAGATTTTTCGCGGACTGCGATGATTTCGCGTGAGGATTCGGAGGCGGCAGATTATCGGAAATGGCACAAAAGACTGGGCCATTTGAGTCCATCAGGAATACAAACTCTCATCAAAGGTGCGATGGTGAAAGGTGTGGGTTTGGAGAGAGGTCAACCAGACCTAATATGCGAGCCATGCATAAGCGGAAAATTGCACCGGTTGGCGTTCCCCAAAGAATCTGAAAGAGGAGCTTGTGAAAAATTGGAGCTTGTTCATAGTGACGTGTGCGGAAAAATGGACCTGCCTTCACTGAGTGGTGGAAGTTATTTCGTCACTTTCATCGATGATTTGACCCGGTACGTTTGGGTTTATGTCCTGAGAGGAAAGGACGAGGTACTAGAAGTATTCAAGAACTGGAAAGTCATGGTTGAGAAGGCATCTGGGTGTGTTGTGAAGGCGATCAGGACTGACAATGGAGGAGAATATGTATCCAATCAGTTCAAGCGTTTCCTGACATCTCAAGGCGTCAGACACGAACTGACTGTCCCACGGAACCCTGAACAAAATGGAGTGTCTGAAAGGATGAATAGAACTTTAGTGGAGGCGACGAGGTCGATGCTTTCCGACGGTAATTTGCCCCATCGTTTTTGGGCCGAAGTTGTGACCAGTGCTGCTTACCTTCGAAATAGATGCCCGACGAGAGCAGTGCCTGGAAA
>NC_081451.1:10173066-10202600 GCF_007210705.1 Tigriopus californicus
CAAGGGAGAGTGCCGGTCTCCCGACAAGTTCGTGGTACTGGACGAATATCAACTTCCAAGTGAGATGGATGATGAACAGGATTTGAACATCCCGATGGAAGAGCCTGAAAAACAATTTTGTCCTGACCGTGAAGATACACGTCCCAGAAGGATCCGAACACCTCCAGATCGCTTTGGAGAATGGATTTGTTCGGCAATAGTTCAAGATCCAACATCAGTCAAGGAAGCTTTTGGACGTGATGATGCTGATAAATGGCGGGAGGCAATGCTGCTGGAACTTCAGTCATTGAAGCAGCACAATGTGTGGGTTTTGGTGGAAAAACCGGAAAATAAGAAGATTGTTGGGACGAAGTGGGTTTTTAAAGTGAAAGAAGACGAGGCCGGAAACCCTGAAAGATACAAAGCGAGGCTGGTTGCAAAGGGTTTTACTCAAAGTCCGGGACTCGATTATGAGGAGACCTTTTGTCCAGTGTCAAGATTTGAGACGATTCGGGTTTTGCTTGCCATCTCCGCTAAAAAGGGGTTAAAACTTCATCAAATGGACATTGGCTCGGCTTTTCTAAATGGTGAGCTTCAGGAGGAAATTTATGTGCAACAACCTGAGGGTTTTGAAGCTCAGCGTAATGGCGTTGAGTTGGTCTGTAAGCTCAAGAAGAGCCTCTACGGGCTGAAACAATCACCAAGATGTTGGAATGTGATGCTGGACTCCGTTCTCAAGACCATTGGTTTTGAACAGACCAATGAAGACCCATGTCTCTACCGTCATCTTCATAAGGAGTTGGTCTACCTGGTTGTGTACGTGGACGATCTGGTGATTGCGGCAAAGGACGACTTAGAAATCGGCAGCATCAAAAGGTGTCTGTCAGAACGTTTCCAAGTGAAAGATCTCGGAACATTATCATATTTCCTTGGAATCAAGGTTATACAAGGTTTGGATGCAGGCGAGATATGGATTGGGCAACCCCTGTATGGTTTTCAATTGTTGAAGAGATCCCAAATGGGTGAATCCAAACCAGTGGACACGCCAATGGAGACGAATGCCAAACTGACCAGGGCTCTTCCCGATGAAGAACCTGTCAACAGTGCTGAATTCAGGTCAATTTTGGGAGGACTCTTGTATCTCTCAGTGAGAACGCGACCTGATCTGGCATTTAGTGTGGGCGTGATTGCAAAGTTCAGTTCCAACCCCACTAATGAGCATTGGGTTGCAATGAAGCGAATACTGAGATACATTCGAGGAACATTGACTCACGGAGTGCAATTCCGTCGTGACTCGTCGTCCGCTCTGGTTGGGTTCTCTGATTCAGATTGGGCTGGAGACCTTGATGATCGTCGTTCAACGTCTGGCTATGTTTTCATGTTGTCTGGTGGACCCGTGTCTTGGAGAAGCCAGAAACAGAAGTCGGTGGCGTTGTCTTCAACCGAGGCCGAATACATGGCCCTTTCTAGTTCCTCTCAAGAAGCCATTTGGTTGAAAAACCTTTTGATGAGCATGGAGTGGAATGTGAATGGAGCCATCATCATCTATGAGGACAACCTGTCGTCAATTGGTTTGGCCAAAAATCCTCAGTTTCATGGACGTGCCAAACATATTGCTATACGCTACCATTTTACAAGAGAACAAGTCGCCTTGGGAAACATAGTGCTCAAGTACTGCAGGACTGATGATATGGTGGCTGACATCCTTACCAAGAGTTTGCCAAGACCAAAGTTTGGANATTGGGCTGGAGACCTTGATGATCGTCGTTCAACGTCTGGCTATGTTTTCATGTTGTCTGGTGGACCCGTGTCTTGGAGAAGCCAGAAACAGAAGTCGGTGGCGTTGTCTTCAGCCGAGGCCGACTACATGGCCCTTTCTAGTTCCTCTCAAGAAGCCATTTGGTTGAAAAACCTTTTGATGAGCATGGAGTGGAATGTGGATGGAGCCATCATCATCTATGAGGACAACTTGTCGTCAATTGGTTTGGCCAAAAATCCTCAGTTTCATGGACGTGCCAAACATATTGCTATACGCTACCATTTTACAAGAAAACAAGTCGCCTTGGGAAACATAGTGCTCAAGTACTGCAGGACTGATGATAAGGTGGCTGACATCCTTACCAAGAGTTTGCCAAGACCAAAGTTTGGAAAGCTGCGACAGCTCTGTTGTGTTGACATTGAGAAGTGATGGGGTGTGTTGAATATCGAGTATCACTTATCAATAGGTTCGGTGTGACCCTCTCCTGTATTTCCGTGGCATCCGATGATTTAAATTAGAGTAAGTGTGCTCATGACCTAGTTTGTGTATTTTACTTTTTCCCGATAATAAATTGAGTCTATGCTTGGAACCTCCTGGGTGTAGTAATTCCTCTCCGACCGTAGAACGTTGAAAAGTTCAACATCAAATGCTTGTGGTATAAAAAGCGAATTGTCATTATTAACGTTGTTTGGGAATCGGCATTCAGAGCAAAAACGGGAAAAATATTGTTGACAAATATATCGCAGTTTCAGGTTTGGAATTCACAATTTCATAGAGGAGAGTAGCTACCGTGGTGGTTGAGTGGCTTCTCCGGAAACCGAATCGGAACTTGGGAAGGAGATCCCTTTCTTAGGCCAATCCGGAGAAGCGGGCAGCTAAGAGGGTCCCTGGGCCCCTTCTTATGGATAAAGATGATGGCTGTCTCCATCCACGCTAGTGGGAAGAAGGAAGAATGGAGGGCGAGGCTGAAAAGATTTTGGAGGAGTGGCTGGGCTTGGGTCCAAAGAAGTAAACGTTGGATGGGACAGACCCCAGATGTTGAGGGGGCTTTGCTCTTCATATTCTTAAAGGCCACGTTCATCTCAACTTCCGTGAAGGGCTGCAAAAGGGTTCTTCTGGACAGCCTTGGACCTTGTCCATTACTGTTTCCGATGTTGATGTTAGACAATGGAGGAGGAATTTACTCACAGGAATCTCCAAGTTAGTAGCGGGCTTTTTGACGCGTTTGGACAAGCCCACCATTCTGGACGTAGCCGATGAATAGAGGAGGTTCGCACTTTCAACCTTTGGTGCGCAAGCTGACCCGCACACTTCTGCACATTGACATCTCACCTCCCATTTCGTATGACGCCCGTATAATGAAAATTTCTGGGCACTTTGAATGTGACTGAAATCGGGAGGTGATCAGAAACGGCCAGTGAATAAGCAATGTTAATATTGCTAAAGATTTTGAAAAGAAAGATGTCCTATCAGGATGCTAGCGACAAAGGCAATGCAACGGTGAAACGATGAACCCGAAAAAAACTCAAGAAGCCGTGTTTCTACTTCGAACAAACCAAGTTATCAATTTGTTTTGTACCAATTCAGGTAAACCCTACATTCAAAATGACGAAAAACGCCTCAATTAAATTCAAATCTCAATTGTACTTGTAATTTCTTGTAGAATGGTGGTCAAAAACTATTTTCAAGGAATTGAAATCATATGAACAATCCCTCACTTCATGTACCCACTTGCACCCAATGGCCAACACTTGTCTAGCCGAGACGTTATGCCTGAGAACAATCAGCTTTGACAGGTCCAATAAGCATTTTGATGATTGAAAGACCACCCCGGCATCTCGGAGAACTTGAAAAATGTGATTATCACGGTCATTGGCTTATCCTCCTTGGCCATTGGAATTTGATGATAGCCTCTTGTCAAATCAATTTTAGAAAGACGCCCTTCCCCAAAGGATTGGCGTTAAAATCCCCAATAGGGATCATAACTTACAGGGAATCATTGGTTAACACATTGAGTGGCTGGAAATTGCCGCATGGTCACCAAGATCCGTCTGCTTTTATAATCACATAAACAGGCAACGCCCATGGAGCATGGAGACTTGGAGATAAAAATAATGCCTAAATTTCCCACTTTTCAAACTTGATTTTGATACCTGTAAGCTCTTTCTCAAGATAATTGGCGTATTTGGGCAAAAATGGAAGGTCCAGAGGTGAGGGTTAGCGATGCACCCCATGCCATGTGGCTGAAAGCTCGTGAAAACGTGAAATAGCCAATTTGAGGGAACCCATCAATAGTGCGAGCAAATTGATCTTCCTATTTGAATTTTACAAATACCAGCGATGGATGGAGAAGTGGAAGTAGTAGAAAATACCTGAGAGTGAGCAAGGTCAATCAGATAACTTCCTTTCATATCTACTCTACAACACGATTATTGTTAAAAGAACGATCATTATATGAGAAATTCGACCACAAAATAAGCTGGTGAACATTGGCCAAATACGTGTTTTTGAGTGACAGTACCAATTAGCAATACAATAAACGAAGTGATTGTGCGAAGTCATAATCAACCCGAAACAATGAGATGGATTTTGTTCCTAATGTACGGACTCCACATCCATGGACGATCAGGAGTGAGTGTTTGGGCATCAAAACCAGACGACGACAATCTTCCAGTGACACTGGGTGTTATTACATTTTCTCAGAAGCATTCTTGTCTCCATTGCATAGGCAACTTTTTTTCAAGGTTCAACATATGACAAAGAGGATTACTTCCTAAGGCTGATCGAATTGAAGAAGAAAAGCCCTTTGAAGTTTGGATTTTTGTATTTTCTAGGGTGAACAACACAATCTTGCATTTTCCTTGATAGGGTAATGGATGGAATCCTCAGAGTTCAGACATGTCCAGGGGTTCACAATGATTGAAGTTGTGCTTCAGATCTGCCAAAACCCTTCGAGCAGAACCTTTTATAAGTGGAACATTGGTCGTCATTGGCCGATCAGTGTAGTTGTGTTGTCGGTAAACTGAGCTATCTGGCCGATAGTTTGATCAAAATTGTACGTTCTAAGGCAGAGCACGCCCCACCCATCTCTTACCACGCGATGTCCACTAAGAGATGAAAGTCATATTCACTCACAAAATCATCAAGGTGATCAACAAAATGATTGCCTTGCGTACAATCACTACAGTGAGTCAAGAGCGAGAACGCTTTTGTTTTGGGTTTTTTTCATCTCCCATGATCAGCTGCTGTCAAGTGACGGCTCTCGACCAATCAGCGAGAACCAGGCAAAAGGAGATGACGTATCTTTTATATGAGTGTCATTAGATATTTAGTCTGAAAGATAAATAACTCAATAAATGTGTTGGAAAATTACGATCATAGTCAAAGCTGATTGACGTTTGATGATTAGAAGCCCATCTTTGGATGTTACCGAGTGCCTGGCTGACCAGGTTTCCCCTTTAAGTGGGGAGTTCAATGCCTTCAGTGTTCAAGTCTCAGACAATGCATTGCCATTAAGAAATTGTAGTACCATAAATAGATGTAGTACCATAAAGAAAATGTGGTGCCATAAAACATGTTGAACTATAAAAAAATGCATTACCTAAAGAAAATGTAAGACAGACAATGTAGTACAAGGAACAACATGTACATGCATCGGTTGTCTAGTCTTGGAAAACAGCAAGGTATCAATGGTCTGCGTCGTCTATTCGCAAATGAGCTATCATTAATCACTCTTAGATCTGAACACGGTAATCCATACTCATTTTGAACCAAAAAAAACGGCGCAAAAGTGACATTGGTGTTCTTCAAGGCACTGTTATGTCATCATTAGAGACGGGAAAAACATTTTGTTTTGGCGTTGAGGCCAAATTCCAGACGTTTGTCAAGGCAAGTTTGTCTTGCAGTAGTGACTTTTTATCTTAAGTCTCAAAGCTTTGCTGCCCAATGTTGTACAGTTTTGAATGGGAATAGTTGTCTGAGCACAAGTTCACCTAACAAGAAGAACATCTCTTGTGAACAAAACTAGTTTTGACAAACATCCGGAATTTGCACTCAACGCCAAAACAAAATGTTTTACCTGTCTCTAGATCATTAAATTCCCTTATGTATTTTGCGATATTTTGAAGGAAACCTAGAAGTATGAGATACCTTGTTGGACAACTTTGTGCCGAAAGATGTCGGTAATTAATCTATTTCAAGGCTTTTCCTTTCAGACATGGTCCGAAATGTGCAGTTTTATGCGTCTGCCTTGGCCACCTCTTGCAGATCGTTAAACGAGAAGCACTAGCGAACAACTATGATAAATAGACATACAGACCCATCAGTTGGTGAACAAATTATCCAAGATTGGCTGTTACAGTCTGTTCAATAATTCATCTTCAAAATACACTGCGCCCATGAGAAAAATTTCCTCTCTCCCTCTCACTCTTATTAATACTTCTTTCAAATTTCCTAATTACTCGTAGGTATACAACCAAGTCCCGGTTTGATTGCTTTATGACACGGAGATAAATGTAACCGAAATGCATTGATGATCTGAGGTCTTGGTGTTGAACAAGAGTTCGCAATAACAGCCCTCGCTGATTTGTTTTTTCAAAGGGCAAAGGTATTTGACGATGCAATTGACGAGTAGATAATAGAACGAAAGCGATGTTCACATTCACCTTGCGCTTTTTACCTGGGAATCATAAACAACATGGTGTGAGGAATCAGAATTGCCCACAATGATAATGTTGTTCAACTCCAATTTCAATTTTGTCTTATTTTATTTGATACAAAACTAAAGCTCAGTAACGTAGGTCATCTGGCTTTAAGGGTGGAAGACATTAATTCATTTTCCATCTGCTTCCAATGATGTTTTAACAAGCAAATTGATGCGATCAAGTAGAGACAAAAAAATGTGAAAAGAAGAGTGCATGAAAGCTGATTCAAGCACGCAGCTTACAGAAGAGCCGACTAAACCTCTTCAATATTGTTTGTTTGATCAAGCCTCTGTCGGTGAAACCAATTGATTTTACTACATCTATTTTGTACCCCCCAAAGATTTGTTTCATCTTTTATGGCTCAGATCTTATGATACGTGGGATGGTTTATCAAAATGGTTCATTTGCCAAATGGGTTGGCATCATGAAGGTTAATCAGTAAATACTCGTTTATCTGCAATCTAGAGCCAAAGGAAAACCATGCTGTTAGTAAGACTTATGATGACTATAAGAGCAAACCTTGTCTTAACTTGAACGAGGATTTAGAGCCCGTCAAAATCAGCCAAACAGGTTTGGCCATGATTTAGGCTCCGAAATAGATGTTGGAGTGATTTTTGAAATTCAATTACACTACTTAGTTGTTTATACGCTCATAAATGACTTTAAATTTCCCCCCAAAAAACACTTGAACATGGGCTTAGTGTTTAACTGTGTTTCCCTATGTGCTTTGCAGGGTGGCCAGAAATAACGGCAATTTCACATTTACCATTAGAAAATAAACCAATCAAACATTCTAACCAAAAATTCTCATCTTCATAATCGAACCATGTCCATATGTTAAGGTTCTCAAACAGAACAATGGAGCTCATTATTTGAAATTAAAAGAACAGCAACGACTTTGGAGAGGCCACCGAAGAGAGCAATAAAAATCTGGAAATTCATGCTAGTGCCAGAAATGATTAAACTCTCGCTGAGCGAGTATTTAAGCTAAAATGTCATCTAGCGAGGTTTGCAGGGTTTTGATAATTTTTGATTTCTTTTTTATTTCATTTTGATAAGCATTCCTCCGTAGGCCTGACGGCCTTCATGGTATATAATAATATATGTTTGCCATAACTCCCTGTAAACTGTGATCGTGCTCTTTGAAGTAGGGGGGCTGTGGGGGTCATATCCAATGACATACTCAAATTGTCTACTTTAGATATTTTGTAAATACTTTTCTAAGTTGTCATGATTCAATTGATTTCACTGGCATTTCAACACTTCTCCCAGAATATAGAGATGAAATGTGTTTGCAATATACTTAGAAGCAAGAAAAAAGCCTTATGCGGGATGCTAGTAAACCTGTTTTGGGTCAGAGCTGGTAAAAGTATATCTTAACCCTTTCGAGTGATCAAACTACTCGGGTGAGAACAATGTTTCCATAGATTTTTTCAAGCATTGTCAATATATATATATCTTTTTTACAGACTTCCTAACCGCTAGTGTTACTTATTCATTTTGATTGACTTTTATTTTCATATATTATTTGATCGACGAGCGCAGTAGAGTCGGCAGATCTGGCTAACCCTTGAATATAAGGTTGATCAAGAATTTTAGTCAAACACCTGTCCAAGTCTGACTTAAATCCTGCTACTGGATCAACACCTACATAAGCCCTACGAATATTTGAGGACAACAAATTGAACAATGAAGGAGCCCGAGAAAGAAGAGATGTGGACTTCATTGTTTTAACTAGCCTGGATTCTCGAGGACTTGAAGGTGCTCTCAAAACGCACATTAAGCCTCTACGGTCACTACAATTAACCCTAAATTCTGGGTTGGGACAAAGCTTATGAATGCTTTTGAAAACGTACAATATCAGATACCTTTCGTACCTTCTCTGAATACTGTACAATCCCAACCTTTCGCACCTTCTCTGAATACTGTACAATCCCAACCTTTCTAACCTCTCCCAATACGAGAGCTCTCTCATATCTTCAATGTTCCTCGTAAAACATCTTTGGACCTGCTCGAGCTTTTGCAAACCTGCTGAACTAATTGGAGCCCAAATGGGAGAGGCATATTCAAGATGCAGCTGAACAATCGACTTGTACAGAGTTAGCATCGTGATACTATCTCTGGACTTAAATGGGCGATATATCCAACCACACATTTGAAAAGCCTTACCAACTTTCAACTGGATATGCTCATCGAAGTTTCCATAATTTTGGAGGACTACACCTAGATCTTTCATAGATGAGACCTGCTCAATATCTTTACCTCCATTATCTACGAGTGGAGTATGTAAAGGAGTTGACCCAAAGGTCATTGAACGCAATTTCATTCCATTCAAGGCCATGTTACTCGCAACAACCCAGGAGCCAGACAACCGGAATCCTGACCATTCCTACCAACTACCAATTTGTTATCATCAGCATAAGAAGAAATACCGACATTACTACTACCAAGCTTCTGAAGCGGAGCAATGAAGATAATGAAAAGGAGAGGACCCAAAATGGAGCCCTGAGGGATACCCGACTTAACACATGTACGTCACGAAGGGATCCCTCAACCTTGACTAATTGTTTCCTACCACAAATGAAACTTCTTAGCCAATTGAGAACCTTGCCTTGGATCCCAATCTCATGGAGCCTGTTAATTAAAAGACCATGATCTACCTTGTCAAGGGCCTTGGCAAAGTCGAGATAAACTATATCGACTGATTCATGGCTCTCCAGTCCCTCAATTAGCTGCTCTATATGTTCAATCAGTTGGGTAAACGTGCTAAAATGTGCTCGGAACCCATGCTGGCTAGGAGGAAGGACTTCATGGATATCCAGAAATTCAACAAGTTTGAACTTCATGATCTTCTCAAAAACCTTCGCAATATTCGAAGTGAGAGAAATCGGCCTGTAGTTACTGGGGAGTGACTTATCTCCCCCTTTGAAAATCGGAACAACATGAGCTACCTTCAGAGAAGAGGGGAACTTGCCCTGGTCCAAGATGCAACCCATCAAGTACGAGAAAACAGGATCAAGAACCTGTGAGTTAATATTTAAATCATGTTCAACGCACATGACAATTTGTCTACGTTTTCCATATTATTCTTTTAAGTTGACTTTGATTTCGGTAGTTTTGGTACCTTCTCATCGCCACTCTAATACAATTTAACTACCTTTTTATTTGCTGAATAACATCGAAATAAGATAAGCAAAATTTGAAAAAAACACTTTTCCAGCCGATTACCACGGAAAAAATTGTAGCAGAAAATATATAACATTCATACTTTTTAAATCAATGAATAGCGTCAAAGTTTCTGTAGGGGTTTCCCTTGGTCTTCCTGATTTTAAAACGGTGCATAATGTCTCTTGGAGTTTCATTTTTCATACCCACTGACCACTGACTGACATTTGGAAGTTGATTACCGTGAAAACTGTTTCTTTCAGTTTATCGCGTTTTGAAGCAAAGCCATTTTTTAACCACTTGGTCCCTTCAAAGTCTGTGCTTGTTTCTTGATTTAGAGCACATGTTGCTATAAATACATGCAGTGCAAAAAGGCGGCTTGTTAGTCCCTTGTTAATAGTTGCCCAATGAGGCTGGTTTCACGTGCTTCCAAACCTGCTTCAACTTAACCAAATTTCCTTCCAGAATGAGTTCTAAATATTTATGTTTGCTATTGAGCGCCGGTATATTGTTGAAACCATTCAGCGCCGAGAAAAGAAACGACAATTCAGATCCGGAAACCAATGACAGAAGAGGAAAACAATGTAAGTACTGCTTGAGTATTTCATATTTCATCTCTGAAAGGATCATAACTGTATCAATGTTCTATATTTGTAGTTTCATTCTTCCAAGTGATCCAGTAAGCAACTCATTCCCGTTTGTTGTGTTCAAAAGATTGCTTGTAGGTTTAAGATAGATGAAAAGGTAAGAAAGAGCCTAATCCTTGATTGTAGATTCCCCAATGAGGCATGTAATGGAACTGGGACCGGGTCAGGAACCTGCTACACTGGCCAGGAGTGTACCACCCGAAATGGAGCATCCATTGGTCCCTGTGCCAACGGTTTTGGGGTTTGCTGCGCTTGTGAGTTGATTTCAGCTTTTTCGATCAACACGTTTCCTTTAAGTTATTGTTTGGGTCAAAGTGCGTAAATATTGGCACATCTAAGGGTACATTTTGAGAACTTGATGCCAAAGGGACCAGATATATTTGAAAAGAACGTTATCCTATTTTAGGGATATTTGCAAATTGTTTACAACACGGTCATAATTTCAGTTCCTTAGCATATGACAATCAAACAATTAATATATCGTTGTTAGTTTCCAGCTAAGTTCTTAGTCCAATCTTACCTTTTTTGAAATCAAAGAACTAAGAGGAACAAATTTGTTTTTTCTTTAAACGTGTTCATGGGTATTTCAAATTGACTGGCGATATGCCTGTTATATTTGATGGTATTTTTATTATACTGCCACATGCTTTTGGTCTTTGGGCACATTTTCCGAATGGTTAAAGACAATTAAAGATACCAATTCTTAGTTAAAGTGGGTCAAGGACATGAAATTTTCAAATCGATTCTTGGCAAAGATATTTTCATAAGTGATTTTATTCTATTTTACGACAATGGGTGGAAACGCCCTAAGAAAAAGTCAAGAAAAAATTGAGTCTTACACAAAAGCCAAACTGTGTGTTAAGTATAGAGCATCATCCATTCAAGAACTGTTACAAACTTTGTGTCCTCTGTTTCTCTGATTTTAAAAGTACTATACTTGAGAAAAAAATCCTTTTTTTGACCAAGCGTGTTCTTCCACGACTAAAAAAAAGGGTTCGCTAATCAATCATCGTACTTGTGATTCAACATTTATTCGCCGATTAGAGCGGACAGCATAAAAGAACAAGTCAACTCTTATCAGCTATCATACTTTTGAACGACAATTATTCATTTTTCCCATTGATTTTAAGCGTCTTGCATGTAAAGAGTTGTGCGCATTATTTATCAATGCTGTTTCCAGCCAAAAGGGAAAGGCTTCCCATCATTTTATCTTTTGCTTTTTTGACCAAAAGTGTCGCTCTTTATCTTCATAATACTTTAATCACAAGTTTTGTTTTTGGAGAAGGGGACTCCCGATGTGAGCCTGAAAGTTTTCAAAGTGTTTTAAAGATCCAAAAACAGAAGTACGAGATTTGTTGGATCCCTTTTCTTTCTTTCGTTTTGTGTTGTTGGTCTTGATATATTTGACATTATAAAAATGTGGAGGGGGAAATAGAATTATAGACCCACACAATCCGCAATTTTGAATCACACTTGGTACTCTCTAATATTTCAGGTTTTAAAAATAAGAAAACATCATTAAAATTTTCAGATTTAAGAAGATTAGGACAAAGCTCAACATTTTCTGCACGATTTGCACTCAAACGAACAATTGCAGAAAATTGAAGATCAGTGCCGACACAAACCAGGAGAACGAAAACCTTGCAAACAGAGACTGAAAGGCCCACTTTTTTAGGTTTGCCGTATTTAATAGACGTTTTCAAATTTCCAAATATATCACCATCTACTGTTCAAAAGTGCGCCTTCTTGAAAGGCGGCTTGTCTAAAATGACAAATTTTGCATCAGTTCGAACGCATTTGCCAAGTTATTTCATTCAGCGCCATTGATGCATTTATCAAACTAAAGGATTTTTTTCTTGGATTTATGTACTGATTCAGACATGAGTATCCTCATTAGGAGGAGCTAGCCTGGAGAAACAGGGAGAGCAGACATTTGCCTTACTTGTCTCTTTGAATTCAACCCACCACTTTCAGTAACTCAGAGTTTGGTTCTTAGATGGCGGGACAATTGCCCCATCTAAAAAGCGCCATCGCGGCCAGATTATTGTGACATCTTTGCACCTTGAAGTCATATTTAGCAAACTTATCATTTAATTCATTTTTAGTTTCCATTTCCTGTGGAGGAACATCAGCGGAAAACTTGACTGTATTTACTGACGCTAATATTCCAACAGGAATGGGCGACTGTACTGTCAGAATATGTCCTGCCAATGATAACATTTGCCAGGTAAGCAATGCACTTCTGAACCAATCTCAATATATTTGAAATCGGAGCATCAAAGTTTGCGATTTTCCCGAGTTTCGAAAATGTGATATATCTTTGATGTGGATTCAGCTTCTGGATTGTTTACAATAGAACAATTTTAGCTGATAGAGAGGGTTTGACAGTATATGAAGTCCAATTAATGATATGAAATGGGTACGCACACAAACTTCGCCATTTCTTATGTATGTATTATCAAAGAATTGGAAGGTGAATTGCAACTTCCTGTATTCAAAATATCAGCCTTCAAATCGAACTTTCTTTTTGGATCAATTTTACTCACTTTCAAATATGAATTGCACAGTTGAACTAATTGATGGTTTTCAAACCAATTTCAATCGTCTTTCTAGTTATTTATTTGGTTCAGTTCATAGCTTATTGACTTAATCTATTTCCTTTGGTGGTTTTTCTTTCTGCGTAAAGACTGAGCTTAAGTAGTCAGAAATGCCAATAATGGGTTGCATTAATATGTGACTTTGCTTTCTGTCTCTAAATTTCACCCACGGGCAACTGTTCTGCCTTTGGGTCAATAATTTATGATTCAACTTCAGCCTGATTGAGAGTGTTATTCGTTGGTTTTTTTTCGAGGTGCATTTCTGCTTGTCACAAGTTTTTCCATTCTTTTAGCTTCGCCTAGACTTTGATAGATTCCAAATTTCGGGTCCTTCGACGATCACGACCTCTGTAACCCAAATTCAAAATGGACAGGCTGGCGCACTTGGTACCGAGAATTCAGAAGTCAGTCAATGCAACATGGATCGCTTCGAGGTGTCCAGTGGATCGGGTGTCCGGCCCCCTATAATCTGTGGTTTGAACACTGGTCAACATGGTAAGATCCGAGAAAAAACACTCATTTAAGTAGCAAAGGTCTAACCACATCTGTCGCATCAATAACCTCCCAGAACTAGCTAGGTTGCGGGAGTCTGGCTATTTAAGCGTGGCAAAAAAAAATTTCAGTCACCCAACTTGCCCGCTTTATTGACATTTAACTGAAATGTTACAAACATAAAATTCAGTAGTCTTAAGCAATTGAATTAAGATGTGTGTGCCGTTGTCAGGAAGTTTTGTCGTCTTTTGTTAAGTGCATGCAATATCCAACCGTTGTCTAAGAATCGAAGTATATACGTACTACATGCTGACGAAGCTGAGGCCTGTCTTTTTAAAATCTCTTACCTTGGAGATAGGCGAGCAGACGCTCATTGTGGGTAACGTCCAAGTCCTAACTCAGCTCGAGCTACTACCGGTACCAACGTTTAAAAAACTGGCCTCTGGCCACATGTTTAAAAGTTTAGTGATATTTTGTTAATTCCCTTCACTTTTCGTTTCAGTTTTTGTAGATGCGGATAGCGTTTGTAACGCACTCTCCTTTCAGTTTGGTCCCACAACAACCATGAGGACATTCCAGATTCGGGTAAGCCTAACACAGAATATAAAACATTATAAAATATTTGGTAGTGTAACACTTTCATGAGTGATTTTTCGATTTTGCCAACACAAGGCTGAACAATGAATATTCATAGTTTCCAATTAAATGTTATGATAAATGGGCAAGATGGTTAGTTACAAATTTGTCTTTAAAAGGTGAGATCTACCTTTATTTGCAAACTATGATGCAGAATGGGAAATAACACGAGATCATCCTAAATTAGGTTCTAACAAAAAAAAAGTGTTTTCTACGTCGAGTAGAAATTCCAGAAGTTTGACGGTTCGCATGTGCCAAAGAGCTGAAGCGAGCGATTGGGAAGAAAACCGGTTTGTAATACCATCTCGAATTTTTGCTCGACATACGAACAACATTTTTTGTACGAGTCTAATCACTATCTTCTTTATTGGTCCTATACACATCATAAGTACAAAAGGCAGTTAACTGCGGAACCATGGGTTTGTAAAATTGGCATAACACATTTTAGTCTGTAATAGCAAAATCAACCGCACAGCCTTTCTCCGTAATTGAAATAAGTGATCTGGTGTTTGGTTTGGATATCTAAATAGGTGACATTAATAAAAGAAGTAAACATGGCAGTATTGGAATCAAATTCACTTAGAAATTTCAATTTCCAAGCCTTGTCCAAAACGGATCTATCTGTCTTATCCTTGAACAACGTACGAATTTTCTTCCGAAGGAATGGAGATCTGATGTTTAAACTTTCAAGACTGGAAGTGTGTGCCCAGGAAATGACTCATCTCAACAATGGTAACATTTTGCCTTGTAGGTCACCCAATACGCTTGTGATTCGCCCAATTTAGCTCCCTCAGGATGTACCCAGTTCTTTACGAATCCTTCTGGAACTGTCCAAACTTTTAATTTTGGCAATGGACATCTCGCCGATCAGAATCAGGTCATGTGCGTGAGGCAAACTCAGAACTCGTGTCGGTAAGTTTTCCATCTAACTGTTTCATCCAAGAAAAACAATCATGCACTCATATTTTAGAATTTGTTGGACTACCGCAATGGCCATAGATTTTGATGTTTCTGGTGAGTGGACTAATCTTACGTTTGTTATTGTGATGATTAACATGACTAATTTCTAGGATCTGCCACTTCTGGAATTGGAGGTGGAGTTGGTCCGACATTGTCAGGGGTAATATTTTTGGATTTATATTATGTTTTCAACCGGGATATTTTGTTGCGCATCCCAAAGTCCTAAATCCTTAACAATGTGAACTACAGGAAATTCAAGGAAAAGAGTAGTCTTGCACCCTGATTTTGGGCATGTGGTGGAGGGAAAAGTAAGGGCGGCTTTACACTAGGATAGAAAACCGAGATTGAATCCGGTTTCAGGATTGAAGTTGGAATAGTGCTGGGGCGAGTTCGACACCATACTCGAGTCTTTCATTGTACTCAAGTCGAACAAAAAGACTCATTCACCAAAAACTTGCCCCAACACTAGTAGTCCCTCTTCAATCCTCAAACCGGATTCCATCTCGGGAATACGTAAAGGCGCCCTAAGACAAACATCGTACCCCAATCGCTCCGTGATGATCCAATGAATTGTCCATAATCGAGTGAAGTTGTCATTGTTTGGATGCAGTTTTGTCTGAACGTCTAACATTTTCTTTCGATATCAGATTAAATGGCGAATTATGGCAATATCTGTACTTGGGGGTTGACTGGAAATGTTGTCTAGTTTTGCTTCATACAATGACGTCAGTGCTTGTTTTCAATTCACTTCTCTAAGGTATTGGGTAGGGTGGGCATTTCATTTTTGGACACTTTTGTCCACCCCTGTCCACCCCTGTCCACAAGTGTCCAAAAAATGAAGGGGGGTGTCCAAAAATGCGAAAGCTTAAAGCTTACAAAACTGCAAGCATAAGTACTTTACAATGATTTCTTGTTTAAAAGCAAAACTCATTGATGGTGCCAAAAGCAAAATAAGCCATTAATACCTTTGTCATGTACTCTAAGCATACCCAATATAATTTTTCTTAGTGGGCAATTTCTTAACTTCTTTTCTTGCTTCAGACAGCAAGCAGTTTCAAATGCACCTACCTCCATGGAGCTAGCAAAAAGGATTCAGAAACTGGGATAACTTAATATCATATTCTTATTCTATGCTCATCTTAGTATTCTGTAGCTTCATCTACAGTGAGTTATGAGTTACGAGTATTTTATTGGTTCAAGTTTTGACTACCTTTTAAGAATTACAAAGGCTAATAAAGTTTGTCATCTTGCACAATTGATAAATATAAGAAATATATATTTCTCACATTTCTAGATTGAGTTTGATATATTTAGCGCTTAGAATGTTATTACCGAATGTTATTGGGTTTTAAAGATGTTCTTGGTGCAGAAAATCAGGAGGAATACTTCAATTTCATTAAAAGATGGGCAAAAAAAAGAATAAAATGAAAAATAATAGGTGTGTAACATTCAAAGTGTGTCTTCAAATATGTTATAATAAGTAGGGGCCGGAAAGATAATTTTGGTTTAGGTTCAATTAATTTTTAAACTATTTTGGCCATTTTGAGACAAAACAAGCCTATTCATGATTTTGATCCATGAAGCAACATTAAACCAAGAATTTTCGGGGAAAATGAAGGATTTTGTTCATGGTTAGGCGAGATTTACAAGAAATGTTGGACAGCTTTTGCTTTGTCTGATAAAAAAGGTTTGTGTGTTTGTCCCCGCTCAACAAATTGCTTCGCATTGATCCCCAAGCTCTCGTTAAGAGGAGCTGTTAAACACTTATAGTGGTGCCCCTTTGCAAATGATCTAATGCTAGCATAAAGGCAATTGCTAACACTCTCATTTTTTGCAACCAAAGTCATCTACGAAAATGCAAGTGAGCACAGTTTTGAGGTCAGATCTATATTCAAGGGCTTACTGATGACCGGCAAGAGACCAAAGGCCTTTTGGTGTCCATCATGGAACCAGTTGTGAGTGGATAATTTCATGCAAGAACAACGAACCCCTTCGCAACAGGACAAATTGAGGTCAAAGATCTGGAAATACAAGAGTCAATTATCAGAGGGCCAAAAGTCAGAGGGTCAGCAATCTTCCTTAAACGTAAATTGGATCATTACTGGCATAGTGTTGGGGGTTTTTATAGTCCTTTTCAATGAAAGTCTTAGACTCAATATGATTTAGCAATTATTTGAGGGCGGGAGAAAGATTTTCATAAGGCACTAAGAGTGGCCTTTAATTTCTTTCCACCCCGTACAGTACTTCCAATATGATGACCTTAACACACTATTTTTCCCTACAAACCAAAAAATGTGCTATTTACATATGTTAACTATACATATGTGTTAGTAGGGTTTACATTTTTTTGTTCAAATCATACCAGTTCTTGGTTAAGACAAAATTTAAGTAAACACTCCTTGTGTACTTTATCCATATGTTAGTAGGGTTTTCATGCTATGATTAGATCATACGATTTCATGTTGAAAGCAAAGTTACATAGAGAAATTGTATGCTTAAAAACTTAAAGTGAACACCTGTGGACAAAGTGTTGATAAAACAAGGTCAAATATTAAACAGAAGTGTTTCAATAGTAGAGATCCTCAACGTTAGTTACCATTAATAACTGCTGCTTAAAATTGGGATGTGATGCTTTAACAAAAAGATCTACTCCATCTAGTTCCTTATTCTTAAACAATCAGGATTGGCCGTGAACTGACCTCAGGTCTTCTTTTCAGGTCACATCGTGTTGTGCTCCAAATACTGCAGGCAATAACCTACAAGGGTTGGACTGCCTCAGTTTACCATTGGCTGAGAATGCAGCAGGAACCGCCAATGCACGCTCTCGCTTTTGCGGTCGCAAGGCAGGGTTATCGTCAGTTGCAGTGATAAACTTGACCATTTGTAGTAAGTAAAACCTCCCTGGTTCTCAATCAAAGACATGTTTTGGATTACAGCGTGACCAAGCTCAAGTTCAAAATATGATCTTTGAAAAACTATGGATGTCTTTAAAATGTATTAAATCTGAATTTGTTGCATAAGCCAATTTGAACTACATAATGATAAAAGATATTTGGTAAAAGCAACTCATGCCCTTCTACTTATACAAACACTTTAAATCGTCTGCCAACTGTTGGCAAGATTATCAGAAGTCTTCAAATTGGTTGGTACACTATTTTACCACTCTTATTCCTTGCTTTATCAATACATATCTGGTTATGAACATCGTCAGAAATGTTCCAACTACCGGAAAAGGGAGGGATAAAAATCAACTGATGTTGTTCAACTATGTAATTTTGGTATCAACAACTCGGGCCTTGCGTTACTGGCGGGATCAAACATGTTCTATGACATTTGTTGTTGCATGACGGAAACCCATATAATACAATGATATGTTTATGATATGATATGATTTATGATATTTCAGGCAGATCCAGCCCATTCCGTGCGGTTTTCCGTTCCAATGGCTTTGAGGTGACTGATTCAGTGGTCACCCCAGTCTTGGCAACTTCTGAGTCTACCAACAAGGACAATGGAGTGAAACTGATTTACTTCCAAGACAGTGTTAATTGAGTCAACTAGGAACACCTTTTTTCAATTCATCTATTAAGTGTCAGCTTATATTTTGAAATATATATTTCACACATTTGTTCAGATTGATGTTTGAAGACAAAAACCAACAAGCATCTTTGAATGTCCTCTTTCACTGCAAGTTCGCAAAAGAGCCTCAAATATTTAGCTTAAAGAAACTTGTTGCCTACCAAAGCAGACTGACGAGAAACTGAAAAAAACCAAGCTAGTAGTAGAAAAGACGAAATGGTAGTTTAACACGTTTTTTCCTTTTTACGGTCGACATATCAACCATAAAACGATCAAGAAAGAGAACATGCAAGGTGCTGATCTGGAAGCAAAGATATAGATTTACGTCTAATACCGGGTGCAATGCAATCACTACTACACCTTTAAAGCAATTTTGACAAGAACAATATTCAGCCTGCCGAGAGAGCTATGAATTCACTTTTAACAAAACTAAATTGTAAATATTAGCAAAATCATTTTTCAAAGACAGGTTTTATTGCAATACAACTTTGAGTGAGACATAAATGACTTGTATTTAGCGATTTTTCCGCACAACTATTCAACCGTGGTCTTCACAGCAATGATACTCACATGGCCTTTGGAACAAGAAAAGGCCTTTAACCGCGTCCAGGCTCTCAAGGGGGTTCTGACATAGATGGTCAATTGGCTGATGCCTGCGTTTCTTCGGATGGCCGTAGGAATATTTCTGGGTGTAACACGCTCAATGGATTTATTCCCAGTTCTTTAGTTTGTTATCAAGTAGTCAAATTTTGATAGATTTGTTTAAATTGAGCTTTAAACAATAAAAAAGAAAATATGTCAACAAGCTAGGTTATATGAAGGATTTCAAAAAAAAATTGCCAACCACCTTTAATTATATTTCTAAAGGCTGTAGTAAAAATTTCTACAACCCCGGTAGATATCATCTTGAACAATGGCTGAAAGACATGTGCTTTGATCCTAAAAAGGCAAGCACAATTTTTCAGGATATTTGTTTGGCCAATGTTTCGTACTTTTGGATTAATATACAACGTTCGATAATCTGAGTGCTTTTCGATCCTATTAACTCTATTAGTCACGCTACGTGTCTCGCCGCAAAGCCGATGTGGAGGACACGATATAGATTCTCTACTCAATGACATTTAGAAACGTAACCTCCGGCCCAGGGTAACTAGTTTTGAACTATTGTTTAAGGTTCTTGCATTTCTACCGTTCAAACTGGTCATTTGCTAGAGAAAATTTGAAGAAGCTGGATTTCTGTTCCCTCTGAGTCTTGTTTTGGCGTCGTACACAAGACAAACCACTCTTGTGTCAATTTAGTCGGCTGCTGTTCTAAATTAGTTTCTTAGTCCTCTCATACGGTAAACAATAAACAAAGAATAGACAATTTAAAATTTCGGATATATTTTCGGATATTTTGTTTACTGTAGTCAGTTATTTTATCAGCTAATGGTAACAATTAAAATGGTTATGGTGGTTTTCTCCCCGTTTGAGACTTATGAAGATAATGTCAAAAATGACACCAAATCAAGCACCAACGCAATTATTTTGAAGGTCAAAACAATGTCAACTACAACGACCAAAATTTGAGCACTTTGGTCCTTACAACTCCTTGATATAATGATTTGCAAAAATATTGCCCACGGGGTTTCGTGAAAGCACTTTCAACGTTGCGATCAGATAAACTGTTCAAAACTTGATATCTTCCCTTAATTGTAATTTGTCATTAAATAAGAGTTACAGATACCTTTCGTCCTTCTCTGAACACTTTGAACACCTACGGTCACTAGAATTGACCCTAAATCCTGGGTTGGGACAAAGCTCATGGATACTTTTGAAGACGTACAGTATCAGATACCTTTCGTACCTTCTCTGAACACTCTACAGTCCCAACCTGAATGTTCCTGGTAAAACATTTTTAGACCTGCTCATCCTTTTGCAAACCTGCTGAACTCATTGGAGCTCAAATGGATAAAGCATATTCAAGATGTGGCTGAACAATCGACTTGTGCAGAGTAAGCATCGTTATTATCTCTGGACTTAAACATGCGATATATTCAACCACATACTTGAAAATCTTTGCCAACTTTCAACTGGATATGATCATCGAACTTTCCATTATTTCGGAGGATACACCTGAATCTTTCATAGATGAGACCTGCTCAATACTTTTACCTTAATGGCGTTTGACCCAAATGTCACTGAACGAAATTTCATTCCGTTCAAGGCCACATTACTCTCAGCAACCCAAGAGTTGATTGATGTAAGACCTCTACTAGACTACCGGAATCTTGACCAATCCTACTACACACTATATTTGTATCATCAGCATAAGATGAGATATTATTATTATTGCTAAGTCGCCCTCGGTTCTACTGTACAGACTGACGTTTATTCTCGTAACCTTTTCGCGCCCACAATCGGGAAGCAGGTTGCGTGACTATACTTCTTGAAGCTCAGTAATGCTCTCGGTTTTTCGGAAGTAGGTTGCGTGACTAAGTTTTGAAGTTCCGTTAATGAGGGAAAAATCGAGCTTAAATTTGATATAACCAATGTCCTGTCAAATACCCGTTAAGTTTTGGTACATCTCAGTACCCTACTTCTTCCGAATGTTATCGAGGTTTGCTTTTCACAGTTTTAGTTTTTTTTACCTTTGTTTATAAACAAGTAATTAACAATGTGGTAAGAAATTACATAAGGCGCTATAATAACAGCTACAGATAGAACTAGAGAAAATTAAACTGTAAAGCGAAATTGGCATGGAATTCAAAATGAAGAAAGTTGTAGCAGAAGGTTCAAAAACATTATGGTCTTGGAACATTAGAGGAAGAAGGGTCAACATTGGGGTTCGTGAGTTAATGTTGCGGTCAAGCCTTGGAAACTGAATGGATCTCCTTAACGACAATTTGGTTTGATGTTAAAGTCTGGAGTTCATCGTGCAAGCTTCATTTTAATTCTTTTGGGATATTTTTTGAAGCTATGATTTTCCTGATTCTCTTGAATTATTCTTACATGTTTTTGGTGTTTTCAAGGAATCTTTTTTCTTCCTCATCAAGCTGAAAAAAGAACTCACGATTTAAAAAACCTTCCAATCAATATGCGCAAACAGCAGCCAGTAGGTACTTACTTCATTGTGTTCTATTCATAAGGTGACTCATGTCACTAAATGCACCTTTATCCTTCTCGTCACATACCGCGTGTTCCTTGACAGACTCCTTAGATTGACACCCTTGGCCAACTCCTTCAAATTCAGCACCTGCAACTTTTGTTCTTCCCGTATATGGTTCATCAGGTCCTTGATTTTCACAAGTTCTTGATTGAGCAAGGCACCCGAGGATTGAAATTTGTATGAGGATCATTGGTTATAAATAAGTATCATCAAAATTAGCTATTTAGTGCTTGATTTGCATTTTCCGCTTAACTTGGCCACAAAAATCCAGATACAGGAGCCCAAGTAATAGCAGTTGGCTTGGTGGGGTACCGTATTGGTAGAGCATCCGCTTTCCAATTTGCGAATCCTGGTTCGATCCCACGCTTGCCAAGTCCAAGCTTCTCTGTGGTATTTGATTACAGCACGAGTTGCTACTTTAACACCTTAAATGGGCAAACCTGCGGTCATTCCCGAGGGTGAAGTAATAATTAATGTTGGGCTGTGATGACGAAGCGGGAATATCCCTCAATTGGGACATCCATCAATCAGATGGCAGGCCGAGCGAGAGAGCTGCCATCTGACTTCGTAACATCGTAACAAACAAACAAGGTATAGCAGATTAGGAAGAACTCCATGGCTGGATCAAAGTCGGACCAATGAATTTTTATATTCTTTACTAAACCAAAATTTACAGGCGGTCTGCTACTCCTGGGTGAGGGAAATGGAAAAGTTGATGAAAGGAATTCCTTACCCATACACAAACTTTCGGCCATCACATGTCTAGATGTGGGCCCATTTTGGGGGCCTGGGCCATGTTTGGCACACTAATACCTTAGACCAAGAGGAGCTGCATGAATATCGATTGGGAACTATTTGGCATATTCGGGGACTCTCGTCAATTGTTATGGTGGTTTGGATTGTGAAACCATCGTCGTTCCAAGGAGTGAGAGTGGCCAAGGCTACCGTGAGCTAAAGCCATGGTCCACCTTATAATTAGAGCATCCCTCTTGGCCGACTGTTTGAGGCGACAGAGGCGTCTTGGGCTGAACGTGAACCTACATATTCAGATTATCAGATAAGTTCAATTTTGGCATAACATCTTTTATTGGAGTTCGGCAGCTTCGAAAAATTCATCATTTTCCAAGGGTGACTGAATTTGTTTTTACCCAATTCTGTAGTAAGTCATGTTAGGTAAAACATTCCTTTTGGGTAGACCTATAGTATCACGGACCTGGAAAGCGTGCGCCTTGCCTTGGAAGGGGGCAAAGTATCGTTCAGCTTGATGGGAGTGGGGGTGGGTCATGGCAGAGTGACCCTAAGATATTTGGAAATGCTACATTAGGGTCTATTTAGTTTTTATTGTGCGGATTAGGGAGGTGTTTTTTGCATGGTAATATTAATTTGTAAGTTACAATGGATATTTATCAGATACACATGAAAGGGAAGCTGAAAAGACTGGTTGATTTTTTGGGCACATCTCCATTGAAATTCGATTAAATAGCTCGAAAAGAGGGCTCGAGATGTCCCACATTGCCTCTTCAGCTTTCTTCTCATGCGCATCTACATGTTTTCAACGTTCTGGGTGTGAATAAATTCATCAGTAGGGTCAACGAAATTGTCGTCGTGAATGATGACTGAATGGGTATAAATCCCACCTTGGATTTGCTCCATGTTTGCGTAAGCAGCCCAACCATCAGACATGATATGGGATCCAGGCAGAATGTGATTTTCAATCAAAGCTTCCAGAGTTCTTCTTGTCCGGTTTGGGACCTCTACCAAAAAAGAATCTCCAGTCTCCCCCCTGAATCCCTCCGAAAATCCATGCACCAGGGGTGTACCGTCCTCTGTGGTATTTCCGATGAAAGACATAGGACTCATCAATTTCGACAATTGCAGGAACAATGTTTCCATTCCCGTCATCGCAAAACCCGCCAATAACTCTTGGATGGGTAAGAAGCCATTCAGCGCAAATGTCTCTGCAGAAATTTGCCCAATCACATTCAGTGTTTGGACTTGGACCATCAACTTCTTTGGAACAATTCTTCAATGGCATATCCTTAGCCCAACAGTACATGAATGTTATCACCGTTAATAGTTCCAGATTTGAATCCGAGAAGAACGAACTTTCCCGGATGGACTTCTTCCCCCTGCCGGTGGGGCATCTCCAAATTATTTTGTCTGAGCAGTTGTTCTTAATGACGGTGCGTGAAATATTGCAAGCACAGCAGATGGAGGAGTTCTTCAGAAGTCTTCTTTCGGCTAGAAACTCAACCGGGTCCTCCACAGTTAGAGTTACCAATGTCAGAGAACGTAAGTTCCATTTTTCCTCCAGTACTTGAGCTCTCGTTTTGATGTTGGCGGGAACAGGAAGAGTAATTCGGACCATGATGATTCGGGATAATCTTAGTTAATTGGTTAATGTGATAAGTTTATTGACCCAGAGAGTACAAATAGGCAAAAAATAATTCCAAATAAGTTCAATTTCAACCGCCAAGTAGAAACCTGTTTGTTAAATTGAACCACCAATTCGATTCGTCTATTTCAACCGCCAATTCAAAATCTGTTCCGTCAATTTGGCGTCATTTCAGAATATCTGTGACATCTCATCAAACTTCTTCTTGCATCAGTAGGTTAGTCCAGGGACTCTATAGAGAGGAAACGACACGGATTTCCCCTCACCGACAACTTAAGCCATTGCGTCGAATCAAGACATTACCTCCAGTATGAATAAAACAAGATTATCCGTACTGCATAGTACATTAAGGTGTTTTTAATTAAATAATGATCTCCTTGATATACAACTCCGTCCATGTACTAAATATTTCTGAATTAATCTTGAAAGTCAGAAGAATAAATGAACATCAAATTAATCAAAAACAATCAAATTGTTTTTCGATTGAAATTGGTGAAATATTGCGTAAAATTGGCTCAAAAACACACATAGATAGAAAATCATCAAGCGTCATTTTATTAATTGATGGGTAATGTACACTGACAAAATATAAAAAAATGTATGGAATAAGCAATAAAAGTGCATGTACATAAATGTTAACATATTAGAATATCTTGGATGGACAATTGATAATTTTGTCTAAACCCACACATTTGACAAAAAACATCAGGCGGCATTGGTGAGAAATGAATGAGTTATCTTTTTGTAGAGTTTAAATTTCTACTTATTAGGAAGTTTGCATAAAAGGCAGGCATTATTTAAGGGGCACAGAGAAATATCAAAGTACAGTAGACTAGATCTCAATTTGCACTTTGGACTCCAATAAATTGTTTTTCTTGCAAAAGCATCCAAAATACCAAAATAGTCAAATAAAACAGGTGCCATATCTCTTAAAATTATTATTTCATAATTATGAAGCATCCAAATGAGTTTAAAGAACAATATGTAGCTCAGAGCTACAGTATGTCTACTTTTGGATTGAGGGCCATTCCTAGAGTGAGAACCATAGTTTCATAACAAATGCGTCAAATTACTTGAAATTTGGTCAAGATGTGTCTGAAAGAATTTTCTACAAATAATATTTTTGGCAAAAGAGAATTTATTGATTGTGTTTTGAGCAAATTCTTGTTTTATCAAGAAAACCTAATTAGCACTTTTCAGTTGTTGTACTTTAAGACATGTTTAAAGTCATTTTAAGTTTATCTGAATGCCTGGTTTTAAGCACATACCATCAATGGTTACGAAAATGATATTAGTCACATATTTTGTTCAATAATTATGCCAATAACTGACATTCAAAAATTTCAGCGGCAAAAGTTTAGGCCTTACTTGGCGGGAAAGGTTTGGTGATCACAAAAAGGTGGCGTTTCCTTGCTTTAGTGTCCTTGGTTAGTCACGCTTATAACGCTTCCCTGTGTAGTCTTCCCTGTCCTTTTCTACAGCCTATCAAACAGGAAGTACTTCGAGCTTGCGGGCGCGCGCTTTCTAGGTCCGTGAAACTATAGGTCTACCAGGTCTACCCGGTCTACCCCCTTTTGTATTAATCTTAGCCACTAATTTTTGTTTGATAAATGATCATTCAGTGAAAGAAGCGGCAATCTCATGTAAAATCTAGCTTAGGGGCAATTTCGAGTTTTTTTTGCATTCGGGCCATCATCAAGTTTACAGCACATAAGGGATTTGCGGACATTGGCTTGAGATTTATGTACTGGTCTGAAGGTTTTTTCCTTCTAGCCCAGATTATGATGAAAAAAGGATTCTAATTGTGATTGGTTCTGAAAAGGCTACAAAAATGTCGTGTTGTAGTAACATTTTTGGACAAAATTATTGACCGGAACATCTGAAACTTTGACTTCGAAAATGATGAGTTTCGATCAGTTTGAATTTCCCGCCCTTTTACTTTGACAGGGATTGCTCCGATTGCTCCTTCGACTTTGCTTACCCGCACTTTCAACCAATGACAGATTTTGTTTACATTTTGCGAGCATTTTGTGACGTAAGGGCGCTGAATCCCAATTTCCTTCTGCTTGGGCGAATACCAGTATTGGTCAAATTCTTGATTAACTTGCCACGCCGCTTTCATCGACTAAAACTCTTTTTCGAATGGCTCATGGTCAGAGGCTTGAAGTGAAATAAAGAAATAAAAAATGTATTTGTATTGAGCAATATTTTCGCACTAAGTTAAAAATAAATTCCTGCAACCTGAATTCTTTAACTCGACGGAACTTCATGGTTTAGAGTCACGCAGCCTGCTTCCCGAGTGTAGACGCAAAAAGGTTAAGACGCTAGAAGACGTTTCAGTTTTGAGATTTCGTGTACATGAACATGAAGATGGAATTCACTGAGCACTCTCTCAGCAGGAATGCATCAGATCAGGAGGTAACGCGTAGCTCCACAAACCCTAGCTAGAAGACGTTCGATCTTCGACCAAGCTTTCCACTCCACTACTGGCGTACTTCATTGATAGGAATGAGAAAGTTAGGAAGTTGAGAAGGAAAACAACATAACTTCCTTCTAGCCAGCCTGGATTCCGAGCACATTTTAGCACGGTTACCCAACTGATTGAACATATTGAGCAGGTCATTGTGGGATTAGAGAGTCATGAGTCAGTTGATGGAGTCTATCTCGACTTTGCCAAGGCCTTTTAGTTAACAGGCTCAGTGAGATTGGGATCCAAGGCAAGGTTCTCAATTGGTTAAGAAGTTTCATTTATGGTAGGAAGCAATTGGTTAAGGATTCTAGCGAGGTTTCAGAGAGCTTTCCTCTCCACTACTGCCGTACTCCATTGCCCTATGGTCAAAAGACCTATTGACTCATTTAAGTAGCGGATGTTTGATTTTGTCAGTACAAGCTTTGGGAGGTCATTGGGGTACTTTTCAATACAGTAGAGGTACTAAAAAACCAACAAACAACGTGCAATATTGGACAAACAGTTTTCTAAGGTTTCTAAAAGTCTTTTGTAAACATAGAAAATTCCAACATGAGAAAATTCAGTCCAAAAACAAGTGTTTTGCCTAAAAAGTATTTTTTTAAGCCTGTTAATGAGTAAAGCTGCGACAGTTTATCAAATTACAATGCTACATGAACCATTCCTTCAATGAATAAATGAATTAAAACTTTGATTTAATCCCTTGTCGATAAACTATTCAGTCTAAAAAGTACGAGTGACCTCTCATAATTAGATGGTGACGTCATCTTCCTTTCCTGCTAGCTTCAATGTCCCAAATCCCGTATAATCCAAGACAAAATCAGTTTTATTATTCGGTGTTGCAATTACTCCGCAAATGAGAATAAATTCAAAATGGAGGGATCACGGCTTAACATATTAATTCATTTGATAAATTAAAAAATTATTGGTGGAGAGCTCAGTGTGACAGTAAAAAATATTAAATCGCATTAAAACCTAAAGTTCTTCCTTGAACAATTAGAATTAAGAAATGTGAACCCATTGCGCGTATGCATTTTCACCTAATTTCTATTAGTCCCTGATTTGACTTGAATACCATGTGAGACAAGAAGATGCAATTTAGGTGCAAAGGTAGTCCCTCGTCAGTTTGTGACTGATAATTGACAAAGAAATATCCACAAAAAATTAGTGTGGGATTAATTGACAAGATACTCAAATGTTTAAATCAGTCAAAAAGGAGTAAACACCATTTTAGCGAAACCTCAATCAGGCCACCCTTGAAAACCAGCCCAGCACAAAATGAAACACCCGGTAGATGGTGCAACTATCAATTGGCCAAGCTTGAAAATTGCACCAAATCCTAGTTTCTGTTCATGGAGGGCCTAGCTGCAATCAAAAGCCACAATGAATTTATTTTAATCCTTCTTTGTTCCATTTTCAATGATTTCACCTCGTCGCAGACTACAAGTGTCCACAAAATTTCGTATTATTGATCATTTATTGAACCTTTGCAGCTCTTCCAAAAGCATGAACCAATGACTTTGATTAGGTTTCTTCTACCTAAGAAAACCCTTGACAACTTGTATAAAAATATGTTTTGCCAACTAGTACTTGCATACAGCATTAGCTAGCGCATAGATCTGTTAGTTTTGCATAAGATCTTGCAGCCTAATTCGTCATTCCATACTTTGTTGGGAATGACAATTTTCCTGTGACCTTGGTTCCTTTGGCCATTTTTATCTTCTACCTTTGAGCAAAGGACAATCCAGTCCAACAAACTAAGATGCTCGTGGTCTGCAAATAAACCAACTGGGCTCATTATTTGCACCAGTGACAAATTGTTTTGTTCCTCTTGTTTTCTCCAAAGCCAGTTTCAAAAAAAGTATCACGGACCTTGAATACATAAGAATGGACGTGATTTATTCAAAGTAGCCTGCTTTTAGCCTTTAAGATTTCGTCCAGCCTCTTCCTGCTCTAGAGGGTCTGTGGTTTGGGCAGAGTACCTTTGATAACCGTTTTAGAGATTGTAGTCTACATCAATTACCATTGCAAGGTTGTCATTCACAGAAGATGCTTCAAAAATGTTTATCTGGGAACTAATAGACCAGAGTCTGCATTTGGTAAGGGTAACATTTTCATCTGAAATTAATAAGTTTACACTTTAAACTCATTGCAAAAGTTTTGATTTGGATGGCAAGAGTCCTTTTGCTTTTGCATAGTCTTTGGACTCATAATTCTAAAAGTAGAAATATATTCTAGGAAATTTTGTTGCTTCCATCTAATATGAAGGGGTCAAAAGGCAATTTTGACTTTTCTTTTGATTGTAGAGCATACCCAAAGTCGGAAGCTAAATAAAGAGAGAACAATAAAGGTGATAGCTGTTTTTACTTGAAAGCATTAATCATCAATTCTTACAAAGTATGATTAAGAAACACAAACACAATTTTTCACCCAGACATATTTGAGGCATCGCATTTTTGTCACTCACTTTTGGCAATGTCGGCTTCAACATTCATTTTTAAATTGTCAGCTTATGTTTTTATTTCATAGTATACAGTAGCAAGATATCAATTATATATAGGATACGTCTTTAACACGCCACTTGACGATATAACAAACAAGCACCTGAAACACAGAAAAATGGATTATAAATGTCATTGGCAAGTATTGTGGGTTTTACATTAGAAATCATTATACCTTAATGATGCGGCAATGACTGAAACACAGCTTTTAGCAATACCCTTCCTTGTATGTTGTAAGCACAAATAGGCCTCCTCTATCACAGTGATTTTTTATTTGATATGAATGTTCTATTGAAATGTCAGCTCTTCTTTATATCCCTTACCGTTTTGGGGGAATTTTGTGGCAAAATTTTGCACAAGTGTTGCCACTGAAGTTGCAATATTAGTTACCATCTAGCTGTAACATTTTCATTTTCTACCATTAAAAACTAGAAAAATCAATAAACTCATTCTTTGCGTCAAAACGGAAGGAATTTGCAAAAAAGGAACAAAAGAGTGCAAAAACA
>NC_081451.1:10203882-10207413 GCF_007210705.1 Tigriopus californicus
ATAGTTGTCCTAAGTAGCTTGACTACGAATGAAACAGTTTTTCCACCAGCGACAGCTGAGACGAAAACATGCGATCGCAGCGCCCTTGATCGATCTATATATGAAGTTATCTATGGTACTACTTCATAACAATCAGCTGATCATTAGAATGATTTTCCCCTGATAGGGCGCCATCTGCTGGCGAATGTCTAAAGAGAAAGAAATTATTTATACCTCGAGAAAAAAGACGCGGGCCTATGGCAAGGCTGCTTTTGTCAGTTACAAATACCACAGAAAAAGGAGGTGTGCAATCTGAAAAATAGGAAAAATATCAAATACCTGATTGCATTCATGCATTTTACATGTATCGGAAACGTATCAAACTTACCACAAACAATTCCATTTGACAACTGATCCTTGGCAAAATTGAAGAAAGCACCACAATAACGAGACCTTAAGGGAGTTCCCGGGTTTTCGGAGCACGAGCCCGACGACCCTAAAATTTCAAACACATTAGCGTGTCTTAAGAACATGTAAATAAGTTTAAGCTCAAAAAAAATAACTCAAATCTTGAGTGTAAATGAGAATCATAACAATGGACGGTAAAGCCTTTCAAAACAGGCTCGTTTTGCGTTTGTTTGAGAGTTCACTAATCCAAAATTCAACTCTCAGTATCGGGTTCTCCATGGGTTAACCTGCATTTCCTTTACGATTCAAAAACCAACAGAAACATACTCTTAGGGCCAGTCCTAAGCGAGGGTATTCCCTGATAAATATTGGGATGCTCTTTTTTCTCATTCAGCCGTTTTAAAAAAATCTCCTTACCTGGAATTACCACAAAGTCTGATGGCATGGCAACACAATTTCCTTCGCTAAAAGATTGAGGAGTCGGTGTCTCGTCCAAAGAGAATGTATCTGTAGTAGGGCACACTTGGTACTCAACACAGCAATAACCAGAAGCCTGGCGAATACACACATTTTGTCTGAAATAGCACCCTTATTGTTTTATTTTGTGATTAACAATAATTGAAGGATAGCAACGTGACCTGACAATGTTTCAAGGCAAAATGGAATTGTTGATAATAAATGATATATCTGAAGTACTAACCTTTGATTGGCCAAATGACCATTACTTCCTTCAAAGTTGAAAGTCTGGATTTGTCCAATGAGAGAAGTATGGTATTGAATGCAGCCGGTTGGGGGGCTATAAAAGATTATATAGATTCATTCAATAAGATCCAAGACAAGAGTGAAAATAAACAATTACAACCCAATAACCCTTACTCATATTCTTGCTCTAGCTAGGGGTTCATGTTTTTAACAAAAAACCATTTTAAGGTATGTGTGTCAAAAGTTAATGACTAGAGCTGGAAAAAAGTCGATTAAATTTGGCAAAATAGCGGCTAAAAAAAGCTGGGAAAAATAGCAAAACAGTTGGGAAAATAGTTGATTGAAAAAGCAGAAAACAAGCTCTTAGTGGTGAATTTCTAGAGTTTGAGGTACATGAAGCTAGATTGCAAGGCTAGATTGCCATTTTCAAACCTCTGGACATTAAACAGACTACAACAGGCCCAAAAAGGTAACTGATTTGAAAATTGCTTTACTAAAACTTCCCGAAATCGATCGGTCGTCCCCTCAATCTGATCATCCTGAAGAAATTGCTGGCACATTACTTTCAGCTTTTAATGCTTACGTGAAGCTTTCCATCAATATCAAATTCAAGTGGTCTTGGAGAGTTTGCTTCAATTAATCACAAAAGGAGAGCGAGACAAGGCTAGGTACCTGTGCCAGGCGTTTTGTTCGACCCATTACTGCAGTTCTATGCCATGCAGTTTTGAGCTTTGAAGTGAAATCTCATCCCTCGCTCACCCTGGTTTCAAAAGTTACTATGTGATGGAGAACGTTTGCCATTTATCGTGTTTTGTTTTGAAGGAAGCATGGAGTTCGAATCAAAATGGAAAACAATGCGAAAAATGGACAAAATATGTGTGAAAACGACAAAGCAGCTGGAAAAGCTGGCGAATAGACCCTAAAAAGTGTAAAAAATCTATTCGACTTTCTTTACAACTATATTGATGACTCTCAAAACTCAGCACATACTGCTGCACAAACACTGATTGTTTAACACATGTACCTTTCTTACTTTTTATAATATTAGGGGTGATTTAAACAATAAACAATTAAAAGAGGAAGTAACCCTTCGTTTCGTGGTTACTTGGAATTTGAATGTCTCAATTTTCCACTTTGGTGCCTTAGGAGACAATACACAAAGTCGACTTGAGACTACACATCAACCTTAAGTTATAAGGATTTGAAACACTTTTTTCCTTGATACTCCAAAACCAAATAAGGAAGTTTAGCTATTTCTTTTACGAGGGTTTCCTACTCCCTGGGGGTGGAAAACTAGAGAGGAGGAGAGTAAGTGGATTGAGGGCAAATCTGAACCATGCAATCGACCAGTTTCATGACCGAGTGCATTGTGTCGACTTGGGGAGGCAAGAGTAAGAAGTGCTAGAGGTGGAGGAGTAGGAGCCGCCCGCTCATTCCGTCCTTGGCTCCTCCGACGGCACTGGCTCTACTTACTCTTGTCTCCCTAGGTCGACGCAGAGCACGCACGAGGCCATGAATCTGGTTGACTGCATGGTTCAGGGTGGCCCGAGGTAACACGTTCCTCTCCGATTCGACAGTTTTCAGACCCAGGGAGTAGCAACCCGAGTGAAAGACGCAATTTTCCGTCATGTAAGATGAAAATGTCCCGTATTTTTTGGCCCAAAAGAAGCAAAAAAAAACTGGTCACATCACTTTTGGCTGAGAATTGCCAAGCTTAGAGTTTAGAGAAAAAAGTATTAAAAAACGGGTTGACTACATTTCAAGGCAGAAAGGAAATATCTTTGTCAAGTAAAGTATTCTAACCTGAACTCCCCAAACAGGTTAAAAAGTTACAATGGGGTTAATTCAACATCATTCAGGTTGTTACCAATTATTTCTTGAAGTGAGCAGTGTTGGACCTCAATAAAAAGTTGATATCTTCAATTCAAAGACCTGCTGCAACAGTTCTTAATCCCTTGATCAAAACTTGGCGTGCATATTTATAAATCTGTTGAATTTGAAGAAGATTTATGTATGAAAAGCATCATTGTTGCGTCATAGACTTAACATCAAAAGATTTACCAAAATGATAGATTGCATTATTTAAAGACAAATCTGAGTACAATAACTTCCTCTCGTGGTTTTATTAATGTACCAGTATATCAAAAGGATGAATATACGTAGGGAACCAAGATATGTAGCTAAATTAAAACAAAACTAAAGGTAGCAAGCGTGTTAAAGAACATGTCAACTTGGCACATGAAACTTCAATCACTGTCTCGGATTAAGGCATCTTTGAGCAGAATTGGGCCGTTCTTAAGGAACCCCAGTACTCACATGAAACACTTAAATGCTCCGTACTGTTGAGATACATTGTAAGAAATCAAATACAAGACAAAAAATGCACTTCCTGAGCAAATTAAGAGGTTCGGCGAATATATAAGACAAATTTTCCGAGAGAAA
>NC_081451.1:10209334-10225158 GCF_007210705.1 Tigriopus californicus
CTTTCCCACAAATGCCCCGTAATGCTTGTTGCTACCTGCAAAAGAACAATTGGTCGCCTGATTCATTCATCTTTCCCCCCAAGACCTTTTTCACCTACTCAACATTCTCCCAGGGGGAAGTAAGTAACTAGGGATGCGAGAATATACGAAAAAATAGCGGGCATTTTCACTTACCGTGGCGGAAAAGTTTTTACTTGCTTACGAAGTTGCCCAAATGGAAATAACCAATCGGAGCTGATCGACCATCTTGAGCTCAAAGGAACAATCAGAAAAGGCCATAGTGGTGATCTCTTAGTTAATTTGCGTCCCTGAGAGCCTCAGCTGACAAACATGAGCCACTTTTAAAATGTGAAAAATTATAATTGCTATCCAATTGTTTTCAAGAGCAATAACTTCATTGAATTTTTTAATTGGGCGACGATTTTGAAAGGTTAAGTGATTCCACTATTTCTTACGTCCCCTAGGTACTGGGAATAGGGTCTGGGTAGAGGGCTTGGTAGGAGGTTACGTTTTTAACTGTCCGTGAGTAGAGATGCAACATTCAATATAAGATTATGGCCGAGGAACGTTTGCCTTTTTGGATAGATAGATTGTAATTTTAACTCAACCCTTGCACAAAGAGAACTGAACCCCTTAGTTTTGCATTTGTTGGGAATCAATGAGAAATGACCTTGATAGGTTAGGTGATTCCTTTTTTATCTGACCGTGGGGTGATGAAATAGTGTCAAAGGGCCGTTCGGACACTCTTAGGCGGCTTGGAGTAGCTTAAGCTTTTTAGAGTTTTTTATTTTTATTTTTCTGTTTTAGCACTACCATGGTCTTAATCATGGATGTCATAGTTTTAAATCAAAGAAAACAGTCTTTGGCACACATTTCATTCCAAGAAGTACAAATTACTTGCTTGAAAAGTTTTGAGCGTTAAGAACCAGTTAGATTGACGGAGTAGATTATCAAATTGAGTTTACCTATGTTGCTGGAAATAGCACCGGCCAGCAACAATCAGGCCAGTAGATTAAACAAAACTTGAAATGCGGGGATTTGGTCAATGGTGAATGCAAAGTGTGCTAAAGAGTTTATATTTTGATCTAAAACTAGGACATTCATGATTAAGTGATAAAGGGCAAAAAGAACAAGTAACGAATTAAACTGGTCCCAGCCGCCTAAACGTGCCCAATCGGCACGTATCACTCTTTTACCTGCAAACTTTTCATAGATTCCTAGCACGACCATAGCAGCAACTTCAAAAGCCCCATCTTGTCCCCAAAGCCGGTCTTACCTGGAATTTTAGTCTTTTTAAGCTCGGGCATTGAATCTGAACGAAACTTAATTGGAAGGATTAACAAGAAAACGAAGACTAAGGGAAACTGAACAATTGTTTGTCACTTTCAAACATTGGAAAATAAGAGACTTGTGCCTTAAAAAGGCGACAAAAAGGCACATTAATTTTGGAGCACTTGGTACTCGTACATCACGACCATAATTTAAATATAAATTGTTTGTTGGCAAGATATCCTTTGATATATTTCAAGTGTTGGCGGAGAATCATCTTGCTTTTGTTGTAACCATGAGTCCATGGCAAATTGATGATAGTCCTTTTTTATTCTCCTCAGCCTCCCCTTGTTGCGGACCAACAAACGTATAGTTCGAGAATGTGCTCTAAAAGGGCTGACTTGAACGAGGCATTTTTCGCTGAACAACTTATTGCTAATCCATTTTAACCCCAGATATACATCACAATTCTTCTGAGAGACCTTTTAAACACAAAAAGATAGAATTACAAACACTTTTGACATTCAAATAGGAATAACAGAGAAATATATTGTATGTACTTATAGCATACCAACGACTTTAAATCATCTTTTTCATAAAAAAGAGGTTAAAAGCCTAACGGCAGATTAAGAAAACGCGACTTTTTTGAGTTGGTCACCAAAGACTTGAAAACTACTTTTGATAGTATTATTTCGTTGGAAATGATGATGGCAAGTCTTGGCGTATTATCAACCATTGTGGCCACCCTTATCGACGAACGGCACATGTTGACACATGCTCCTCCCCAAGTAGAAGCCACGAGAATATCATCTGAATGTTGTCGACTTGTTTGTTAGAATACATCATCTTAAACCACACAATATACAACTTCATGACATTTCGAAACTAGGTTATTACCCCTTGGATCACTCGGCTACACTTGCTACATACTGATTTCAAATCCGGGCAAAAGTGTTGTTACCTGAACAAAAAGGTAAAAATACGCTTTTGTTAGTGTGATTAAATGCGCTTTCATCTTACGTGTTCATTGCTAGGCATGAAATTTGATCCACTCTGATTCTCCACTCTCTCATTGCCATGGTTCCTCCAGGAGTGGTTCCGAATGAAAATGTGAGCGTAGATTGGGTGTTTGATCCAAAGTCCACAAAAACTAAAATTAAAACTATTCACAACCACTGGACGAATTGTCCAATGTGGACTTATGTCTTACTATGTTGTCCAGAATTTGTGCCACAAATTGTTATCGGTCCCGATTTCTACAAAGGATAGCAATGTAAAATAACCATGTAACAGGGATGAGAAATCATTAAAAGCCATTTTCTACCACCTGGCAAAAAATGGTGGCACAAAATGGCAGAAATTGGTCAAAAATCAGTGGCAGAAAATGGCAAAAAATAGAAATCTTTTTTATCATTCTAAATTATCTTTTTCTAGTATTTACGATCACTTCCGTTAATTTTCAAGCCTACCTATATGTATTTTTGACATGGGTATTTTGCATCGAATGTAAGATACAACCACTAAACGTTATTGGGGTGTGATGGAGTTTGAATTTTGCCACCGAAATCGATTTGAGTCAAGGTTGCCATTGAACTAAATGTTTTTGAGTCAAAATAGCGAAAATTACATTTGATAAAGCAATAACGTATTCAATACCCATTTTTAATGACTTTGAAGAGAACTGTAATTGTTGCGGCTAGGCCTTGGGTACTACCAATGGTTTATGGATACATACAGTTATCAATCCAATCAAGACATCAAAAAGTATAAAAATTATGCTCGAATTACATTTGAGAAACACTTTGCATTTCAGCCTATGCTATACTAAAATGCTTTTTAGTAAAGGACACTTGAAAATCTTTTCCAACCTATTTGATCTTTTTTGTCTTTGACATCTTTTGGAATCAAGATAAGCCATCCTAACCACTGGCTGCCATTTTTGACCACCTTATAACAATTTCCGACATTTTTTGCCACTTATTGCCACTTTCTGCCCTTTTCTGCCACTTGTGCCAGAAAGTGGCAGAAATTCGAGCAATCTCGAATTTCCCCATCGCTGCCATGTAGAGTGAGCAGAAAAAGGACTCACAGATGTAGCGGTAAAGGTGTCTACACATACACCACCCTCGGTCTCCATTGTATCCGCAGGACCCATGATGACAAAAGATTCCAAATCCAATCGCAAAAAGCACACGTCTAAAACCGAAAATGGAAGAATAGGGCATGTTAAGTGAAGCAAATCCAAGAAAAATTAAGCGCGGCAACCCTGATGTTCCGCATTATGAGGAAGGCAATCATCACAGCCAACCATCTGGGGATGGGCCGAATTTGCCATTTAATTCAGTTTCCCGGCTTGTTGAAGCAAACAGTATTTTGAAATTGAACGTAGAGTTTAGTACAAAGACAGAACTACACAAAAAAATGATATACTTGTGACTTTTGTAGCTTAGCTCACTTGATGGTTGAAAATTCAAATTGATTCAAGAGCGAGTACGTGTACAGGTTGGCTTCCGTGAATGCCTTATTTATCCGTCCGGAAAATGCTGAAAATCATTGTTGCCCCAATACCTATCTTTTTTTGTTTGGTTTTTCACGGGATTTTCTAACCGCTACAGGGAATGCAATCCCCAGTACTATTAAAATGAAAGGTTATAGTTCGTCTATTTATTATCTTTCAATCTTTATATGATATTTGATCTACCATAGAATTGGAGTTGGCCAACCGAGCTAGTCCTTGAATGTAGGGTTGATCTGGAATGCTATCTATAAAATTGTCCAAGTCTGACTTGAAAGATGCTACCGGATCAACAAGGCCTACTACGTATTCCCTACGAGTATCAGAAGGAAGTAAATTAAACAATGAAGGAGCCTGAGAAAGAAGAGAAGTGGACTTCATTGTTCGAACTAGCCTGGATTCTCGAGGGCTTGAAAGTGCCCTCAAAACATCCACTAAACCTCTACAGTCACTAGCATTGACCCTAAATCCTGGGTTGGGACAAAGCTCATGGATGCTTTTGAAGACGTACAGTATCAGATATCTTTTGTACCCTCTCTGAACAGTGTACAGTCCCAACTTTTAGTCTTTCCCATTACGAGAGCTCTCTCATTCCTGTGATGTTCTTAGTGAAACATCTTTGGACTTGTTTGACCTTTTGCAAACCTGCTGAACTCATTGGAGCCCAAATGGGTGAAGCATATGCAAGATGTGGCTGGACAATCGACTTGTACAGTGTTAGCGTCGTGATACTATCTCTGGACTTAAACGTGCCATATATCCAACCACACATTTGAAAAGCTTTTACCACCTTCAACTGGATATGCTCATTGAACTTTCCATTATTTTGGAGGAATACACCAAAATCTTTCATAAATGAGACTTAGGTCCTTTGCTAGTCTTGTGGAATTTTCGCCATTCCTACCATTAACTAACTTGGTGTTGTCAGCAAAAGAAGTGAGACTGGCAGTAACTCTAAGCTTTTGAAGGGGGGAAACGAATATTTTAAAAATTATTGTATTTCACAAAGGGATCCCTCGACCTTAACAATTTGCCTCCTATCTTGAATGAAGCTTCTTATCCAATTGAGAACCTTGCCTTGGATCTCAATGTTATGAAGTCTAATCAGAAAAGGCCATGATCTTCATTATGAAATGCCTTGGCAAAATCAAGATTGACATCATCAACTGACTCAAGTCTCTCGAGTTCCTCAATAATATGTTCTATATATTCAATCAGTTGGGTAACCGTGCTAAAATGCGCTCGGAACCCATGCTGACTAGGAGAAAGGACATCATGGACTTTCTTTCTTCTAGAATTTTCTTTGCTTCACATGGCGTATTCGCACATTTAGGCAAGCTCGCGGTACCAGCAAACAAGCGTGCCTGTCAAAGCCAGTTTCAAACTAGTTTTAACGCAGCTGACCTCTCCTCAAATAGCCATGTGAAAGAAGGGTCAGCTTCACAAAAACGTGTTTGAAGNATAGCCATGTGAAAGAAGGGTCAGCTTCACAAAAACGTGTTTGAAGCCACTAACTTGCATCACTGACTCTGGTACCAGCAAACAAGCGAACCTGCCAAAGGTTGCCTAAACGTCCCCATTGGTTAGCAACATGAACCGGATGGCGTAATTCTAAAGTCACCAAATTTATCATATCTATAGAGCAGAAAATAACGAAGCATTAACATCCAAGTCAATTCCGTTTTTACTTTGACAAACCTGAACTGGGTCGATTGACTTGAAAAGGAATCGTCATTCCGTCCGTTACTCCGGCTCGTGCCAATGGCGACTGCAACATGGTGCTGTTTTCGGTTACAATTCCGCCAGTAGAAGAACTTAGCAAGCACATACAACATATGCCAAAACTAAAACAAAGATTAAAAGGGTTAATCATGATCTTGATCTTTGAGGTCCATTTTGCTAGTTTTATAAGCATAATCCACACCATTACATTCTCCTTGATCATAAAGGAAAGAATGGAAAGAGGATTTGAAAATGGAACATTAACCGGCGAGTATGATTTCATTTCTGTGAACTCTGTTAGAGCCGTAGAAAATGTATATAGTTATATTTACCCTGAGGCACATGATCCAATGGAAACTCCTCCAACGAGAATAGCACATTCCGTGTTGGTACGGCATGTCCCCATTCTGAAACAACGTAAACGGTATTTGTGTGTTTGCCATTATTTTGGAGGGCACTCGTAAACTGGTTCATGATTAGTGGTCGGATTTGATATTGATTTGCACGTTGAGCAGAAAATCCTGAGAATTTTTCAAAACCGGTTTTCCTCCTTAGACAATTCAGATCATCGGCACATAGGAATTGCAGTTACTCATTTGAAAGAAACCCACTTTCATTTATGATTAACGAGCAAATCAATTTCAAATCCGTTCTCTAGTTATGATATTGTTGTACGGTCCTCTATATAAAGTTTGGGGGTGAAAATGAATTATGTAAATGTAATCATGATTAAAGATTGATTTTGGATTGAGGTAAATTCACAGGGAACTTCATTGTCTTGGCTGAAATTGGGAATTCAAGAATGATACCTAAATCTTTGGTGACGACTCTGAAGTCTTAATTGAATGATAAAATGTTCATTTAGGATATTTTGCCCTTGTAGGTCATGTTTTAAAATAAAGTTGATTTTTGAACAAATTTTCAACAGGTTTCACCAATGAACACGAGTTTTGAAGTCTGGCATTAATGTTCTAAATATGTTGCATTTTCATATTCATGAGTAAAAAACGAGATCTTTTGGCTTGGGAATTTCAGCTCTGCCTATAACACTGGATTTGTTGTATCCTTGAATAACTTTGAATTTGTTAACCTGTCAAGTCTACTTGTGGGCTGGGTACATCATTAATTCCTCCCTGAGTGTTTGTAAGGGAAATGTAAATAAGATATACGAAAACCTTTCTTTTGGAAAAAAAGGAAATATGGTCAAGCTATCAATTGGGAATGAAATCACAATTTCATTTTCCTTTCAATGCCAAAAAGACGTCTTTCCAAAAGAAGAAAAAAAACGTCCAATATTCTAAATATATGTTTCAGAACTCATGTAAATCAGGTTGGTTACAATGTAACATAACTTTGGCTCAACTCAAAAATGTACCTTCTTGTCAATCATTTGGAAAAAAAAGTTGGGTTTTGACTTATTATGTAAACTCGTTCATGAATATTTGGCCCACTTTGTTAAATACTTTACCCTCTTTATATTAGCTATCATTCCAATATTTTACTTTAACAGTCAAAATACTTAGTAATATATACGAAAAAGTAAGGCTTCCCCCACAAAATGTTAATAAAATTGACATTATAATGCACTTAAACATGCTGCGGAAAAGGCGTAAAATGCAAAGAGTATTTACTCTGTTTACTTGGTCAAACACAACCAAAACCAAAATTATGACAGATCAAAAGTTGGAAAAGGGTAAATGTACATTGTTTGAGTGCTTTATTTTACTGAATCATAAATATCAAGATTAAATATTTGATTTCAAATGTTCTTGGAGGCAAAGGCAAGAAAGTAAAGAGGGCAAGCAACCCTATATGTCTATTTGTTTTGAGCAAAAACGTCTTGATTCTACGTCTTGATTTTGTTACAGAAAACACCAACGCATTGGTTCTTAATTACAGCGTCAACTGCTTTGGGCAAACAAGTGTTCTACCTGATATTTTGCAAACAATAGTAAGGCCAATTAAGAGAATGGCTTCTTCTTTAAAGCATTCAATAAAATCACTCTTTCAGCTAACAATGAACCCTCCAAAGTAAAGTAAAAATGTCCTTAAGAAATAATGTCAAAAATTCAGTCTTACCCTCCTGCCGGTTGTGTCCCTATACAAGGACCGTTTTCAAATGTGACCACATTAAACAAAGAGAACACTAAAATATTATGGTATATTGTTGATTACTTTGGCATATGGAGTACTTTTTCAATATGGTCACTTACGTTTTCCATCCCTCGAAGACTTACTCAAGTTCTGTCCACTGACTAGTATACAAGAAATTACAGCCAAAAACATACAAGTTCCAAACTGCATCGTGAAGTGAGAACTTGATGGGAAGCCTCCAAAGGTTCGAATGGACTTGCCACCCCCTTCCAGGTAACTTCATCTTGGTGCCTTGAACTCAGGCCCATGATACTTTGCAAATCAGACATTGCTACCAATGATAACCACGATCTCTGAGCTGATGGAGTGCTCCTTATCTTTAATCTTGAGTCAAAAAAGAAATGGTCGAGGCCAAACCAACACGGCCAAGGGCGTCAGTAGGCCCCTAAACCAGACATGCGATGCACTTCTTGTACTCAAACCAAGTGTCTACGTGAATGATTGAAGATTAGAAGTCCACCAGACGTTTAATACATTATCTCGATCGGACATCGATTTGTCTTTGTCAGCGATCGACAGGGTCAATCGTAAATGCAAGACAGGTCCCCTTTAAACATGTGGTGAATCTTGAGCTTGAGAAATGGTGTCCTCTAAGTGAGCATCCTCTCTCCAATTTGAATTTGAATTTTGAGCACACCCGTTTGTAGCAATTGCTTGCTAATCTGAGACACGCTGTAGGAAAACTAAAATGCAATTAAAAAGTCCGCGTAAAGGGGCCGTTCTTCATGGGGCCTATAGTGAATTCGGAGGTAATGGATTGATCTCCTTCAAAGCTTTTTAATGCATCGTATTTGGCATCACATGCATTTGTTACTTTGCCAAAGAGGCAAGTCGCATTGTGTGATATTCTCGAATGGGTTCAGCATCTTTTTGCTTGGCAACTTGATCATATTTAGATGGGTTGAATGTACTTGACTCGCAAATGAACTTAGTTTTAGTTCCATAAACATCTGCCAATTTCTTTTAGATGGTCATTTCTTGAAATGTAATCGTTTAGGAGAGAATAATGTGATGAGGAACAACGGAATTTTACTTTTTATTTGATATTTGCAGCTTGACAATTGCACCAGCGTTCAATTCTGCTCCTTTTCCAGCATGCAGTGCTGCTGGTGACAATTTTGCTATTGTTAATATTTCAATTCAAAGTCCAAAATAAGCATTCTACTTCTAACAATCAAAGGAAACGACTTTGAATTCGGGGTACACATTGACGAATCCAAATAAAATATCTTTGCATTTACATTTTATTATTCTAATGCACAACAACATAGAACGCACGCAAACGATCCATGCAAACAACCTATTTAAACAAGCGGAGCTTCAGATATTCTCCTAATATCAAATATGAACGCACTCCAGGCAACCCAAAAACATGACGGCTTTTAATTAGTAACCATCTCAACGGCGAGGAATGCTATTTATCATCACGAGCCTACTCAGTTTATAACTGCAATGCATATCGTGTTGCTCGTTTCAAGACAACGCAAAAAAGTATTGGCAATGAATAATATGGATGAAAAAATCAGTCCAATCTTTGTTCGGATGTGCTTTTTGTTCGACTCTGGCTTCAAAGCTTGAAGTCATTGTTGGAGTGAAATGAGTCTTGATGTGGCCAGGCTCCCTGGAGTTTTGGAGGCATGGTAAGGTAATACTGCTGAAAATATTTGCAGAGATCATCATTCATCTTTGGATTTTCCATCCCGTCAAAACGGACGGACGCCAGCAGAAAGTTCAATCTTCGGGCTTGGCATAATAAATGAAGTTGCTTTTTACCTCACGCCAAGGCTTACATTTATCAACGTTCAACTTTTTTTCTCCATTATTCCGCTTTGGATAGGTTTTTATGTGTTGAGCTAAAAGTCAAGAAATATTTTTGCCTCTAGATGAGTTATCTCGACAGCCTAAAACCAGTCTGCCAAACTTGTATAGGGTCAAGTGTGACACGAAAATTTGGGTTTAATCTTTGTTATCTGTGCCATAGTTTGCTAGGGTACATCAAAAGCTTTTCTAACTGAACAATGAATGAGTTATTTTCAACCCTTCATGGGGCCTTCTCAACAACTATCTTAAGCGGTCAGATTTAATAGCTTCAACATTATGGGTTATTTTTGGCTTTGATGTGTCTCCAATTATTCTTAATATCTACTGCTGCTTTGTCTCTTATTTGCACTCTGTAACATTTACACTTTAATCCCTTTGGAACGAAGTATTGTACGTACTATTTTGTCTTTGGGGAGAATTGACCTCATTAAAATACTCAAGATTTGAATGAGGCCTTAGGATATTCCTTTTCACGCTTTTCCTCGACGCTACTGGGATTGCAATACCTGGAGGTCACATTGGAAGATGTGTAATCTAAATTTTGAACCGATATTATATCTGATCCACCATTAACTAGATTTGATATATTTGGTCAGCCTTTTAGTCTCACATTGATCTGATATGAAATTTCTAGACTTTGGATGTCGGACGACCGACCACACTTGATTGTACTGATGTGATCATGTGCCTGCGTCTCAAACTTTTAAGCCAGTACTGCCAAGTTTGATCCAAGGTGGATTTTTTTGATCAGAAAATGTACGTTCCCTGGACCTTAAAAATCCAGCTTGGATCAAACTTGGAAGTACTGGTTTGAAAGCATGCATCGCAGGCAAATTGATCACATTAGTATTCGATCGGCTAAATAGGACAATGAAAGGTCTCTTGGGGATTGATTACAAACCGGTTCATTGCACTTATTTCCAAGCGAGCTGTCGGTCGTCATGCATCGAACGTCTAGAAAGTACCAATGGTCCCAGATTGCCTATTTCTGACCCCGAAAAATCAATCTGTCACCAATCTCAGCAGTACTGGATTGCAAGGGTAGATTGTTCACATCAGTACTCTAGCCCCCTTCCGCAGCACGAAATATGTTTTACGTTCTGCACTCCAGAGGGCGCTTTGTCATTCAGCCTCTACCAGATAAAGGGCCGATAGGGCCAATTTCTTGTTATTGAATTATAATGCCTTTGTGTTGTTTTTGACTAATTCTATCAAAATCTTATATTCAATTAGTGCCTCGGTTCACAAAATGTCCAGAAAAGAAATTGGGTTCAAGGTAAGGCAAGAGCAGTTTATGTAGCAATCTACGGTGCCTCTTCCCGTTTTCTTTGGGCCGTGTGACGTTGCAAATAAGGGCCCTTGTAAATCTATGGTTGTCCCAAACAGGTCAAAACTCAGTCAGGTACATTCGCTATCGTTAACCCTGTCGACCAAGATAATTATTGAACCTAAAAATAATGTGACAAATTAACTTCC
Source organism: Tigriopus californicus (assembly GCF_007210705.1). Classification (NCBI taxonomy): domain Eukaryota; kingdom Metazoa; phylum Arthropoda; class Copepoda; order Harpacticoida; family Harpacticidae; genus Tigriopus; species Tigriopus californicus. Next base: position 10,220,292 of record NC_081451.1, read on the forward strand.
AGTTTCTGCTGCTAATGCCAGTTGCCTGTCATCTCATTTTGAATATTTCCCCGCCCTCATGGCCGTTTTCGTTCTTTCCCTTCTTCCAAAATAGATCACTCAACCTTACTAAAGTTCCTTGAAATGTAACCAATCTCATTTCTCAATTTCGTGCCCAATTTAGTGATGGGATAAAATAAATTTTCAAAATCAGGATTGCCAGAAAGCTAGGAAAGTCAAAGCACCACTGTGTCCATCGTAAGGTAAAAGGTTAGCTTTGGCCAAAAAAGCAACCCTGGTTTAAACGAAGAAAAATCAGGGTTACTTTTTGTGACTATAACTAACGGGTTTGCGATGTTCCGCTAGTAATGCCATCTGCCACTGAAAATGTAAATTGGTAGCCCTAGTCGCAACCTTCCGTGATTTTTTTATTGGATCTCATCAGTACTACTAATGAGACGGTGGGAACCTTTTCAAGTCGCCACCTCCCATGATTCTTATTTTGATTTCATCAGTAGCCCAGTTCATGGTGAAATATTCTCATTCAGAACCCGAGGAAAATACTACGCATCCCACGCAACACGAACTATGGTTTACTTCCTGCACTTCAGAGGGCGCTTTGTTAGTTAGCCTCTACCAAATATAGGGCCGATTTGGCCGATTCCTCTTCATTAGATATTAATATGTTTGAGTTGTTATTTACCAATTGTGTCAAACGCTTATGGATAAATAGTGATGCAAGTCATATAATGCCCGGAAAAGAAATTGCGTTCAGGTCATCTTGCGAGTAGTTGACTCACTTCTTCCCCATTTCCTTTGGACTTTTTGACGATGGAAATAAGGGCCCCTACGCTCAAGAAAATGCTTACCAAAAGGTATCAAAACGTCAATTCTTATTCCCTATAGGGCTTGTCAAGTGAACGCGTTCTTGAACAACTGACGTTATTCCATGGAGCAAAATCAAAGACAACCTGCCCAGCCAAACTGTACTGTGCATGCATTGAATTTTGACATTTATTCCATTTGATATGCTTATCTAGGCAAAAACCATTGTGGCATTGAGCCAATTTGATAGTGTATTCACCGATTAACCCCAAACATGTTCATTTTGTTGGGTTATGTAACACCGCTCACTCAAAATCCCTCGATTGTTGAAAATTCAATGGGCAGATAGTACGAGTTGACTGTGATGTTTGTCTTAGTTCTCCCTCCCCAAATTGACCAAAAACAGGGTGCCAGACCATATTTTTCCTTTAATTTCCTTCACTTGACATGCTCTATTGTTGGTTCTTAAGAAAATGTTTCCTTGAATAAAATTAATCAATTGAAATGAACCAAATGTGGACACTTTCATGTCAGTTGTAATCGTGTTCTGGCAACATTGATTTTGCAAATTCATTTGATCCCATTACTAGACTTGACCTGAGAAGTACATCAGGCAAAATATCTGGTTTGAAATCTTTTGTCGCAGACAGATTGATACAACAGTAGATTTTTGAACTGAAAAGCTTATTCAGATGATTTTTGCCTCCTTTTCCATTGTGGTCAAAATGACATTACAATCCTTTTAATATGTATGAACAATGATTTTTTGACCTTTCTATCAAATACAGCCCCCCCCTCCCCCTCCCCGTTTTTATAACTTGGCCATCAAGATCAGATGTTGAAAAAATATTTTAATTCATCTTTCAAACACAAATGGTATGTGGTAGCACTTGGATCGTAAAAGAAAAGAGTGTCTGTGCTTGTTGTGACTTGCTGTACGTGCATATCAAATATGGAAGCATAAAAGCTCACGTCGCCCATTCATGCCTGTTACTTGAATTTGGCTGCAGTTGGCTAAAGGTCTATCACAAGTGCATTTGAATCAATCCAACGCTTACATTCCGTTTTAGGATGTGGTCTCAAAATGTCATCTGCTCTGCAAGCCTTATCATTTTTCTTTTGAACTTTAGTGTTGGCCACGTCAAAAACGATCTTCCCAAGCCAAAAACTCCGAGACAAGCAAAGCAATGTAACTCTTTGCGACGATTTCAAAATAAGGTAGACTCTTTTGAATGGACTCTCCTTCTTTTGTAGTTTCAATGTTTCAAGTGGTTCAGTAAGTATTCTATTCCATTAAACTTCTATCCCGATTTTAGGTTCACCCTCGTGTTTTTAGGTAAGTTCAAGTTCTCTATTGCGGTTTCAGGTTTGCCAATATTCAATGCAACGGAAGTGCAAGTATGACTGGAACTTGTTACACAGAAGATGAATGCACCTCAAAAAATGGAGTCTCAATTGGAACTTGTGCCAATGGCTTTGGAGTGTGTTGTCGCAGTGAGTAATTATTGAGTGCCCTAACAACGTTTATTTTGATATCATTGTTTGATGGATTGATTGTCTTTTGGTATCTCGATCGAGATCATGGACAGTTAGTATGCATTAACGAACAATCTGCTTTGATTTCGGTAGAATTTTTTTTTTGAAACACGCTTGTTTGATCTAAAGCTATTTTTCATGAGTGGAAATACACTTTTGTAGAAGATGCTTCACGAGAAATGGATCGAAGAGAGCGTTTGAAAAGAAAATGGCAGAAGTTGAATGGTTGCTTACACATACGTGATGTCAAGTCTGGCGTTCCACATGGATACGTTTTAGGTCCCTCCTTCTCATGAATTCTTTGTCCCAAAACAGGTTTCAGGGTCAAATCTAGCATGATTTCCATTCATATTCGTAAGGAATACGTAGTCTTTGTTGTCAAGTAAGACTTTTGCAAGCCATTGAATTTCATTAAATGTCACCCCTACAGTACATAAAAGGGCTAGCCTGGTCCGTCTAATAAAATTCGTTGATTCTTTACAGTTCTTTAAATATCATTAGGACTGGAATATACATTCCCTTTAGCGGTTTGAAACAGTCCGTGAAAAAAGGAGAAAACAACTTGTTTTCATCAAAACATTTTCCTTTTAGTGGTTATGTCATGTGGAGAGACGTCTTCGGAGAACATAACAGTGTTTGCGGACACCAATGTCCCAACGGGAATGGGCGAATGCACAGCCAGCATTAATCCGGCCAATACTGATGTCCGTCAGGTAATGGATATAATTTGTCAATCAAACAATCACCAAGTCTGCTATCGTTAGGTTCAGCACATTTTGAATTCGAATCTTCTGTTGGTACCTTTTCCGAATTTGTCGCTTTTGTGAATAGAGGTTTGAAGGCCAAGTAATTGTAATCTACGAATAACATTTTAAAATTGATAGACGCAAGTCGGTCGATTACCAATGGAATCATTTTTTTTTCTTTTCGGTTTCCCTTAAGCGGGCTCCCGAGCTATACGATCTTTTGCACTTTTTATTATCAATCACTGCTTGACTTTTAGTTCCTATTAGGTAGACCTGTGACAATTACTTTCTAAATTAAAATTGATTACGATTACAAAGACATGGGTATGAAGTAATTAACGAAAATTACAATTATTTCATTTTGAGACCTGTTCAATTACAATTACTTTTTGATTGTGATAAAATAACATTTTGATTAAAAATTTCTTTTCTCGTTTACAAAAATGCTAAAAGTCATTTGCAAATATTTTAGGGACCCAAATGTCTTGCCATTTTTGCTTTCAATTTACCCTCAGGGTTCAGATGAAATTGTTGCGTGATTTTGATAGGATTTACTGTCATTGTCTGAATGACGTTACGGGTCTTTGAGCTATCTTCATGCTTTCTAAAGTATTATTTTTGGACAGGCAAAGAAGATGTTCTGGATATATCGTTTTGAAATAAAGCCTAGCTGAACACCTGTCCATATAGCATTAGGGGCTTGCCAAAACACTGGAATTCGATGAAATAGATTTATCTACATCATCAAAAACCGAAAATGGCATTAGCATTACTGCTCAATGTTCAAGAACTCTTTTCTAGAAGAGGCCAGTATTTTGAAATGATTCACAAATTTAAAATTTTATAGTGCAGGTCGATAGGGCTACTTATCCACACTTTTGCTCCACTGTAAAGTCAAATTCTCTCGTTCATGTTTATATTCCACGGATTTCTTTTCCCAGATTCGTCTTGACTTTGAGCGTTTCCAAATAGCGGGGCCATCCCTTGTATCAAGTGAGGTGACCAAAATCTTAAACGGCTCGCCCAGTTTTATGGGCACTCCTAATGCTGCAGTGGGCCAGTGCAACCTGGATCGTTTCCAAGTGCAGGGTGGATCACATGGTAGACCACCCATAATATGCGGCTTAAACACTGGACAGCACAGTAGGTCTTTTAAAGGTTTTGTGAGGGGTAAATCCAGTTGTACTTGCCTTACAGTATGATTTACCTTGTGAACCACTGGATTATGTGACCGATCACCCTTGAGCGAAAGACCCAATCGTTAGCGTCACATGTTCTGAGATCGAGAGACCCTTAATACACCTTGTCATGCTTCTCAACGGCATGAATGAACGAAAAATGATTTCTTTCGTTTCAGTGCTGCTGGATGTGGATGAATCATCTAACATTGATTTGTCATTTCAATTCGGTTCGGTAGCCACCGTGAGATCCTTTCAGATTAGGGTAGAGCTTGCATTTCTAAGGTGTTTGAAATGTACATAGGTACATTCATGTGCATATTAAAAACGTCATTTTAGGTTACCCAGTATGAAATGAACTCGCCCAATCTGGCTCCCGCGGGATGCACTCAATATTTTACGAGTGCCTCAGGAACTGGAGTGGTGCAGACTTACAATTTTGGCAACGTCCATTTAGCCGACCAATCCCAAGTGATGTGCGTCCGACAAATCCAAAACGCTTGCCGGTAAGTTGTTTCATAATATTTATTAAAATTTTGCTTTGAAGTAAACTTGTCTTCTTTGGTATTATTAGGATTTGCTGGACAGTTGCTGACAACGCCG
>NC_081451.1:10225209-10227158 GCF_007210705.1 Tigriopus californicus
CACTGGACTAGCAACCTCTAGAAAACCATGATTTTTTATGTCTTAGGTTGAAAGCTGCTGTGGGCCAAATTCGAAAGGTTCAAATAAACAGGGTCTGGATTGTCTAAGTTTGCCATCGGCCGAAAATAAAGAAGGTACTGCAAGATTGCGATCCAGGTTTTGCGGTCGGAATAAAGGATTGACCACTGGACCAGCGGTGTCAATTACCATTTGCAGTAAGTACTCTGCACGTCTTCAAGGAAGGAATAGCCTTCTTTTAAATACAGTCATGAAACATTTTTCATATCAACGATTGTCTGTTCTCTCATTTCAGGTAAATTGACCCCATTTCAAATAACTTTCCGCTCTGATTCCTTTGAGACAATTCCTTCAATTGTCGGCACTCCGTTACCAGAGGCCACAGCAATGGATAAGGGAGTCAAGCTAATTTACTTTCAAGACAATATGAATTGTATGAACTAGATCAACCGCATTTTAGAACCTCAACATTATGCATATTTTTATGTGCTCACAGTTTACCTTGTAATTTTGAAAAGTGTCAGCTTATGTTTTTGAAGTAATCAAATACAAATAAAATTCACAATGTTGGATAGGTACATAAAAATTCTTAGGGCACAGTTCTTTCTTAAGTTTATTGCAAGCCATGGTTCCATTACATTCAAATATATTGCCTCAAACTTCAATGTCAAAAAGTCTTTTCAGTAATAGACCGTGGTCTACCATGTCAAATGCCTTGGCAAAATCTAAGCAAACAATGACAATGTAGTCATTTTGTTTAAGTCCCTATATTACGTCGTCAAAATGTTGTGCCAATTGGGTCACTGCTAAAATTGGCCCTGAAGCCATACTGGCGTGGAGATACATTTTTTTTTGTTATCAAGGAATTCCAAAAATTGAGTCTTAAATATTTTCTCCAAGACTTTAGAGACATTTGAAACAACGGAAATCGGTCGATACGATTTTGAATTTGACCGGTCACCGCCTTTGAATAGCGGGCAAATTTGGACCGCTTTCAAACACTCTGGAAACTCTGATTGATCTAATGAAGATTGCATTAGGTAAATAGTGCTGAGGCAAGCACATTTTTAACATTTACACAAGAGTTTTGCCACGAAGCTGTCGGGTCCAGGGAGGCTTGAACATTTGAGTGATTTTAAGGCCACCTCGGCATCATGGTTGTTAATGCTAATATCATTCAAACCTTCAGGGCTATCGTCAAAAGGGCATTACTGAGGAACTAGAGAGGCATGAGTCAGTTGATGTTGTCTATCTTGATTTTGCCAAAGGCGTTGGATAAAGTAGATCATGGCCTTTTGTTGAATAGACTTCATGACATTGGAATCAAACACTAGGTTCTCAATTGGATGAGAAGTTTCATTTATGATTGGAAACAATTGGTCAAGGTCAAAGAATCCCTTAGTGACATACATGATGTCAAGTCAGGTGTTCCCCAGGGCTCCATCTTAGGGCCGTCATCCATCTTATTTTCCATTGATGATTTCTTATCTGTATGTTAATTTTGCATCAAAGTGTGGTTTCCTCTCCATAAATCAGCTCCTCTTCAAAATGACCATAATAGAGGCCTGCAATTCGTTGCTTATATTGAGGAACGACTAACGTCCTGAGAAGTCAAAAAGGGATGAAAGAAGTCTGTTTTCAAAAGCATCCACCATGGTTTGTTGTAAAGGTTTAACGTACGTTTTGAGAGCACCTTGAAGCCCTTGAGAATTCAGCATATTGAAAACAATGAGATTCTTTCTCAAAATTCTTCATTGTTCTATTTGCTGCCTATCCAAATGTGTAGTGAATGTGTAGGTGCTGGTCCGATAGAATCTTTGAATCAGACTGGAACAAGTCAATGAACGAAATGCCAGATCCACCTCACACTTAAGAGCTAGTCAGATCTTCCACGTCAAACTCGTTAGAGGATCAGACATTATGTCAGGGTC
>NC_081451.1:10227209-10228380 GCF_007210705.1 Tigriopus californicus
AGCACCCTAGGTAGCTTGGTAACATCTGTAAATCGCATGCCTTTGACGCTTCATTTGGATTCAATTGACCTTTTCATGGCCATCTTGCGGACAACCTTGGCATTTTTCGACTTTCTTGCTCCGATCAAAACGGAATGAAGTTAACAAGTTTCTCTAAACCCATGGTTTTCAAAAGTCTTATTGGCCACCTGGATTTAGCTTGGTTGCGTATTAAACTGACGTCAGGGCTACCACGGTGAAAGTTGACAATAGGAATACACACGTATAGTGGCCAATATAATGCTTAACGTTTCACCGCTGAATCTTGTCCATAAGACTGAGATCTGGTTTTGATGATGTAATGAAGTTTTGAAGTTTCATAGCTACATTGGTAAATCACAAAATGAAGTTAAAAATTGGGCCAAAACCGGAAGAAAGATATTTTCCTTTTGGACCCAGGTAGCTTTCCACGGGGTTTAGCATGCTTTTAGGTAACCTTCAAAAATACTCTCAAGATTATTAAAGATCCTTTATGAAATCGACAAATCAATCGAAATAATTAATGTTTTATGAAAAAGTCGGTTGTCGCCCAAAACGTATATTGTATATCAACTCAAGCATCAAGTTAGATGAAAATAAGTAAAGGAAAAAAAAACGCCAGATGAAAACGGAAGCGAAAACGGAAAGATAAAAAAGAACATTATTGTTAATTATTAATAAATTCTTGTTAATTATCATAAATCATTGTTATTTTTATGAAATGTTTTAGTTTCACTTTCATTTGGTAATTCAAAAAGGTATACTTAGCATCTGCTAAGCTTTTAAAAGTGGAATGGCCCCGTTTTTGACAAAATTGGCTACCAAATGTGCTTTTTTCTTACGCATGAAAAAGGAAAATTTAATCCTTGAAACCGGGTATACTTCAGGGCAGAGGAACCATTATGATAATGTACCCTGGAAAGATGTTGCTTAGGGGACCCAAATTTCTTTGCTCTTAATACACCCATCTCTGAATAGATCTCTTTCATTCAAACTTTATAAAGGATCTAAAATTAGCAAGTCTTCATTGCAGATTCCTTGTTACCTTCTGGAGCATTCAGATGAGTTCCAGCCGGGGCTCAAGTTCCTATCCCAAAGAGGTAATGTTCATCGAAGTTGCACCCCTTCAGAGTTGGCCTTATTTGGATCCAAA
>NC_081451.1:10231168-10241930 GCF_007210705.1 Tigriopus californicus
ACAAGTGTTCATGATCTTCCAAGTCTCTATTAGGGCGGACTCAGCCGCCATCTGGTTAACAGACTTTTGTCCCAGGGACTCATGAAGGTCCTTGATGCTCACGTGATCCTTGAGTTTCACTCCAAGCAGTTCTCTGAGCACGTTGTTCAGTCCGACCTGGAGGTCTCTTTGGATCTGCGATTGCTCTTGGTCGACCTTGGTCCTTATTTGAAAAAATAAAGGAAGACAGTAACGCACTTTACACATTTATAAGTTGATTTAATTTGCCAGGGTATAAAATTTCTTGCGTAAGTTTGGCCACACCATTTTCCCCCCAATTGTCTGTGTACAAACCCAAGGCAAGTACCTACTTGGACAAGTTAAGCACCGGACTACTTGCCCTATTGGTGCTTGCCTCAAATCAGTAGTACTTACACTGATAAAACCTGTCATTCCCCATGTGAAGAAAGGAATCTTAAGCAATAATGTTGTGCACCACCCAGAACATGGACAAATGACAAAGCCAACTGGCTAGATGATCTAACTTGGGATTATTTTGAAGGTTTAGGCCTTTTTTTATACCCTGAATCATGAATGGTATAGTTTTGGATCGAAACATAGGCGCCTAGGCCCACATTATGTTTAGAAAATTTCAGTTGCTTGCCTGACAGCCCAATCCCCTCATTTAAAGTTTGTAGTTGATAACTCTGATTGTCTCCGGCTTGTATTATCATGAGCAGAAAAACTGAACACAATTCCGCCACCAGTTCCTTCAGCTTAACAAGTTTAGCATGTTTGAGGCACATAAATTATTCCATCAAAGATCAATTCATACCTATGTAATGTCCTTTGAAATGCATTCTCGCAAAAAAACAAAGAAAATAAACAAAAATTATTCAGACCAATGAATGACTGTTTTTTTAACAATAACGTGTACACCTAGCCTCCATGTTTTGATTCAAAACAATAACATTCATGATTCAGGCCATGCCAGTGGTAGAACAAGAAAAAAATGAATAAAAAAGTAATGGCCCAAACTATTCCCAGCTTAAACTGCCCAAACGGCCCATGACGCTACTATAACGATGTACTATTATATTGGCTTAATATAAGAACACCGTTTGCTGAAACATGCTAGTACATTGAAATAAATGACAAATTCAGCCTATGCCTGATTCGGGTTGGCTGTGCTATTTGTCTAAACTCTTCCGCCACAAAGTGCCTAAAGTCAGGGTGCTGCACTACATTGTTCTGTAACGCTCGAATCAAGTCTAACGAGATCAAGATACGAGACTTAGTAATACCTAGAAAAAATGAAAGATGTGTCGGTCTAGTTGGTAAGTCGTAGACTGCCCTTTATTCATGAGAGACATAGATTTATAAACACAACGGGAACGGGGAAAAGGAGGAGCTTAAGGCAGAGAAGAGGAGGAGCTTAAAGTGTGTGTTCCAAGTCTGTCGCAACATGTTGAAGCATAGAGTTCCTCTTTGTGATCAGGGTGTGGTTCTCTCATGACGATGCTTTAGTTCGTATACATGCCCTCGTAACAAGGTAAAAGGGGGGCCTTGTGCCTTGTCAACAAAAGAAGAGCCTGAAGCGGCGCATGAGAGTCCCTGGCTATCTAAGATGCTGGCAGACATGACAGAGTAATAAAGAATTGACACATGAAAAAACAATTCGAGGTGTGAAAAAAAGGCTATGAGTGAAAGACGGGAAAAGATGGAAACATTGAGATTGAAAATGAGAATAGGATGAGACATGAAAGAAAGTAATAGTTCTTCATGGAATATAGTTGTTCATGGATTGAGATTGTTCTTGGGACCTGAGGCTTTCAGACGGAAGCAATGGAGAAGAGGTCCACTAGGTGTAGGAGGAATGAAGGTTTAAGAGCTGAGATGAATTAGGAACGGCGGATCCGTTTACATAATTCCCGTTCGAGGTCAGCGCGGGAAAAGGCGGCCAAGTTGGGCGGTCGGGCAGAGGTATGGGCGACTGACGGAGAGGGCGGCTTGGTCCTGGGCCGACGCCGAGACGACCTTGGCGCATTAGCGAACGAAGGCACGGGAAGGTCGGTGGGCGAGTGCTTTTTGGAAGAGGAGCAAAGGTGCCCACCGCAAGGACCGACGTTGGTACGAACTTGATTCGAAAGTCGGGGATCTGGGGGTGAATCCTGTAGAAGTGGGGAGGAGGAACGGTGAGGTGAAGGATGGGTTTTGGGCAGGTCGGGGGAATGTGATGAAGGCACGGACCAACGTGATCGTTTATCATGGGTGTGGTGGACAGAGGGACGAGCAGGTGGGAGAGAGGTTGGAGTCTTGGGGGGTGAAAAGGAGGATCGAGATCAGGAGTGTACGGCTGAGGTGAGGAGGGTAGAGCTGTTGTGTTGGCCGGGTTTGAGTCGGGAAGAGGCAAGATGGAAGGAGGCTCGTCCTCAAGAGTTGTCGGGGGCCACCCGAGGAGCCGAGATCCGGGGAGGGCCATCCGTCGAGAAAGGGGGGTTGATGTGGGAAGGGGAAGAGGAAGCAGATGATTTGGTTAAGTCACCACACCGGGACCAACGGAAAGGACAAGGGAATCTTGAAACAGATCCCTGCGTTCCTCGGGGCTGATGTTACGCAGCTGCCTGGATAAGGCGAACGGGCACGTAAGGGTCCAAATAGGCCAAAGGGCCAGGGCAAGTTCCCCTCTTCTCTGAAAGTAGCTCATGTTGTTCCAACTTTGTCTGGCAAAGGTCCTAGACCAAATTTATTCCTGGGTTGCTGCGAGTAACATGGCCTTGAATGGAATGAAATTCCGCTCAATGACCTTTTGGTCGACGCCATTAGACACTCCACTATTAGATGATGAAGGTAAGGACATTGAGCAGGTCTCATCCATGAAGGATTTAGGGGTAGTCCTCCAAAATAATAGAAATTTCGATTAACATATCCAGTTGAAAGTTGGTAAGGCTTTTCAAACATGTGGTTGGATATATCGCACGATTAAGTCCAGAGATAGTGTCACGATGCTAACTCTGTACAAGTGGATTGTTCAGCCGCATCTTGAATATGCCTCTCCCATTTGGGCTCCGATTAGTTCAGCAGGTTTGCAAAAGCTCGAGCAGGTCCAAAGATGTTTTACGAAGAACATTGAAGATATGAGAGAGCTCTCGTATTAGGAGAGGTTAGAAAGGTTGGGATTGTACAGTACTCAGAGAAGGTACCAAAGGTATCTGATATTGTACGTTTTCAAAATTTTTTTTTACTATTTACGAATAGTATCTGACACTATACGCCTTCAAAAGTATGCATGAGGTTTGTCCTTACCCAGGATTTAGGGTCTATTGTAGTGACCGTAGAGCCTTAATGTGCGTTTTGAGAGCACCTTCAAGCCCTCGAGAATCCAGGCTAGTTAAAACAATGAAGTCCAACTCTCTTCTTTCTCGGGCTCCTTCATTGTTCAATTTGCTGCCCTCAAATATTCGTAGGGCTTATGTAGGCGTTGATCCAGTAGCAGGATTTAAGTCAGACTTGGACAAGTTTTTGACTACGATTCCGGATCAACCTTATATTCAAGGATTAGCCAGATCAGCCAATTCCAATTCGTTGGTCGATCAAATAATATATATAAATAAAAGTCAAGTAAAATAAATAATCTTCTCTTCTCGTCTTGAGCTGCTGGGATTCCAATCCCGGTAGCGGTAAGGAAGTCCGTACAAAAAAAACCAAACCAAAACAACAGAATTTTCAACTTTCGAATGAAGTTGTGCAACTAACTTAAAACGGTGACATTTTTATATACATGGTTTTGCTACTGTAATAATATCATGGTTCAACGCCAGAATACTGTTTGCTATTACAAGGCGACGAATTAGAACTAAAAAAAACAAACTATATCTATTTCCTATACAGGTTGGCTTTGCTATTCGTTGAAATCCTTTCTCCACAAAAATGCCAAAAATCAGGGTGACGGACTCCATTTCTCTTTAAAGTTCCTTTACTTCACATGGCTAATAGGTTTACCATATTTTGTATCGATTTCTTCTTCTAGCCAATATGGGTTGGTGGTAAATTGTACAGGATTGGGAGCTCGCAAGTTGTGCCGAGACGCTTTAGTCCTACCCAAACCTTCCAAAATCGTTCAAGTTGTTGCACCTTGGATGAAAACGGCCGTGAAGGTTGAGTCTCAAATATCAATCTTACCAGGTGGGTCCTCTGAGATCTGTAGTGTGTTCTAGTCGTTGAAAACCATCTCTATTCTCTGGCAAAGTGAATCTGTAAAAATCAATCAGGCAATTTGGCATTTCTGAATTTCATTTGCATTGCAGAAAAGTGCTCTTCTTACCAATTGCCGTCTTAATGTGTGAATAAGGCATTTTGCAATTTCCACTAGTTTCAAATGACAGTATTAAAAACGGAATCGAAATTTCACCTGAAAAAGCCTTGGTTCATTAAATGATTTTAGAGGAATGGGAGTGGTCCTCGAAATATTCACCCAAAGATGCTTATTTGCATTTTTCATTTGATTTGAGTATTGCATCTCATTATCTTTCTTATGCTTTATTGCTCTGGTTTGAAACTAAAACTAGTCCACACAATCCAACAAATTGACCTTTTTAATCTGGATTACGTTGTCCGTTCAGATTTTTACAATCCTCTCCAACTAAACACACATGTCTTTGTTTAAGGCTTGCATCAACTGACGCTTCATTCTGGGACTCAACATTCCAAGTTGCCTCCAAATGTCTGGGCTCAAGCATGTCAAGTGATGCCTCGTTTAAAAGATGCAGCCCACCAGATTCATGACACCTTTGTTTGGCGATCCCATCGAATTCACCCAAGACTAGAATTCGAACAGATTGGACCTCTTAACGTAAGAAAAGTACTGTTATTTGACCTCACCAGAAACTGATCTCGTTCTCTCTTTAGGTCATTCATAACTACGGCCATGGGGATTCAAGTGTCGTTTTAGCTCCAGGATTCGCGGACGCTGTGATCAATATGAGTTGTAAAGTCTGCAGAAAACCTCAAAATACAATGGGGAAGCTTTGAACTCATGGCTAAGTTTTCGAAATTGCTTGTCATGTGTTAGACAAGGCCTTGCGAATGTTGGAAGCATTTTGTACGCTAAGTCAGGAATCCCTGCATTGGAGGAAGATCCAGGATTGGGAAGAGATACCAAGACTCGTCCATCTCTTGCCACGAGGGGCTGGTTTTCACCGTATCAGTTAGCGATAATAAAATATTATGCGTGAGAGAGTACCGTCAATATGTCCTTTAACACGTTTTAGAAAACTAAAGCAAGGCGAACACAAATGGCATATTTTTTTAAGGTTTGAATCGTCAGCCAGAACCTTTTACCATTTTATTTGGGGGGGACGCAAAATTATTTTGTGATCACACAGACCCTCGGCAGCTAAAACACTAGACTTCAGAAGAGAGTCAATAGTTTACCATGACATTGGTATCAATTGAAAACGAGTCCTGATTCGAATGTTGAACGAAGACAATGTTAATTTTTTGTAAACTCAATGGATCAAGTTTTCTCGACTTGATTTTGCATTTTCTCAACTTTATAAGGGCTTCTTTTGGTTAAAAAGGCAACCTTTTTTTCGATGTCTAGTCTAGAGTATGTAAGAATGCATGTGTAGCATGTGCTAAATCTAATCCGCCGGATTGCTTAGTTTTCACGCGCTAGAATTATGAAACTGCATAACAAAAAAATCATATCGGAATATTTTCAGTTGAAGCGTTTCCACCATAAATGTCAAACCGAAGCAATTTATGTTGTTTTAGTTGCCCGTGTGGAAGGTCCTGAAATGTAAATCATACCAAATCAAATATTCTTTAACTTTCTTACAACTTTGTACACTAGAATTTGTTTGTTTTCATTTCTACTCATTCTTATTTCCGGGTCATTTGTCTTGTAAATAACTTTCGTTGTTTCTAAAAACTAGTGCTGGGGCGAGTCGCCATTCGAGTCCGAGTGCACTCGAGTCTTTTACTCGATTTTGGAGAAATTGGGCGAACTTGAGTCTTTTAGAAAGGACTCGAGTCCAGACCCGGCAAGACAACTATTCACTTTTTTCCTAGAATTTCGCAAGACAAGTCTTTGTGCTACAATTGAATGCAGTATAAGCCTCGAGTCTTTTGCCGGATTCGAGTCTGGACTCGGCGAGTCCGGCAAAAAGCCAAAACTGAGAGAACTCCTATGAGTCTGATTTTTGCCGGACTCACCGCAGCACTACTAAAACTAGAGGGCTGGTCTTCTACTAAAAAATAACTAACTCAAGCATTGGAATCTCGGAAATGCTCAAGAGCATCATCTTCCTTGGCAATGTGACACCCCACAAGGAACTACAAACATGTAAATCTTTGTCGGGCATGCATTGGCATGCAAAATTGTATCTCATTTGCATCTGCTCTCTAATTTTGCACAACCTGGTATTCTCAATCAGGGACTCTTAAGAGAGAAAACGACACGGCTTTCTTCGCCCGTCAAGTTAGGCCATTGCGTTGAATTAAGACGGTAACTCTGATATCAATAAGCCAAGATTGCCCATGATACATTTATTTCTCTTTTAGTAAATAATGATTTGCTTTATTTGCAACTCTGTTCATATACCAAATATTTCTGAATTAATTTCGAAAATCAGAAGAATAAATGATATAAACATGAACATCAAATAAATCAAGAAAAATCTATTTCTTGTTAAAATCAGTCAAATTTGACGCAAAACTTACTTGAAAACACTCGCAGAAAGAAAATCTACAAGAATAGTTTTATCAATTGAAGAGGAACATATACTGACAAAGTACAAAAGAAATGTATGGAATAGGCAATAAAAACACATGAACATATACATTAACAAATTATGATATCTGGGTTAGACTGATAATTTTGTTTCAACCCATGCCGTTAACAAAAACCATCAGGCAATGGTAAACAAGGAATGAGTTGTCTTTCAGTAAAGTTTAAATTTCTACTTATTAGGATGTTACATAACAAGCAGTTATTATGTAAGGAGCAAAGACTAAAACCAAAGCTCAGTGCACTAATTTTCAATTTGAACTTGGAGCCACAAAAAAAAATGACTTTTTTAGCAAAAGCATCCAAAATAGTCAACTAAAACACCTAGGTATAATATTTGTTAACAAATATCATTCCATGATTAGGAAGCTTTCCAATAAGTTTAAAGAGCAATATGTAGCCCAGAGGTTCAATATGCCTACTTTTCATTTCAGATTGAAAACCATGGTTTCATAACAAGTGCACCAAATTACAAGAAATTTAGTAGAGCTGTTCCTGAAGCAATTTTCTTTAAGCGATATTATTAGCAAAAAAATATTGACTGATGGTATTTCCTGCCAATTCTTGTTTTATTAGGAACACTTAATTCTTCTTCTTCAATAATTGCGCTTCAAGATATGTCAGAAGTCATTTTAAGTAAATTCAAACGCCTTATTTGAAGATCATACCATCAATGCCTACAAAAATGATAATAGCCACACATTTTGATCAAAAGATATCCAAGTAATCAATATAAAAAATTTCAGCACCAATTGTTTAGGCCTAATTTAGCGGGAAAGGTCTAGTGATCACAAAAAGTGGCGTTTCCTTGCTCTAGTGTCAATTTTAAAGTCTTGAGGTGAATTGTTGTAACTATACACTCTGACACATAACTACTGCGCGGTTCCTCTTTAATTGAAGACTAAGGTATAAATACATTTTTGGCGATCAGACATTAAAAGCCCAAAACGTCACTATGGTTGTCAAAAACTTTGGCCATTCAATTTGGCATACAAGGGATTTGTACTCCTCCAAGATCTTTTCAGGCTCGCCCTCCATTCTTCCTTCTTCGCAGCAAAGTGGATGGAGTCAGCCATCATCTTCATCCAAAAAAAGGGGCCCATGGACATTCCAAGCAACCTCGGACCATCGCCCTGGAAAACCCCTTCTTGAAGATGATGTCCACCCTACTAGCTGTCCGTTTCTCCGGATTGGCCGAGGATAGGGATCTCCTTCCCCAGTTTCAATTCGGTTTCCAGAGAAGGTGCTCAACCACCAAGACAGTTACTCCCCTATATGAAATTGTGGATTCCAACATCAGCAATAAGAGAAGAGTGTATGGATGCTTTGTGGATTTCTTCAAAGCATTTGATAGGGTGGACCAAACCCGGTTATTCCTCAAACTCCAACTGTGGGGAGTTCCGTGGTCAATCTGTGTCCTGCTGACCAACATCTATGCGGGACTCAGATGCTCCATTCGATCTGGTGAGGACCTATCCCCCTGCTATTTCACTTCCGTTGGCCTTCCGCAGGGGAATCCACTATCGCCAATTCTTTTTGATCTTTATGTATCCGACCTGCCCAAAGCCCTCACACACCAAGGCCCCATCATCAACCTTTTCCTGGAATAATATCTTCAATATGCAGACGACGTGGTTCTCTTGGCTAATTCAGCCATGGAATTGCAAACAGCCATCCATGCCCTCCACGGTTATTGCCAATAGAACGGCCTTCAAGTCAATAACATCAAGACGAAGGCCATGGTTTTCCATAGAGGTCGTCTGCCTCACACCTCCTTCCATGTTAATAATAGTCCGATTGAAATCGTCAATAGTTTTAACTATGTCGGTTTCACCTCCTGCACCCAACTCTCCTTCACCAATCACCACCAGTCCGCAATAACCAAGGCCAAGGCCAGGATCGAACACATTTGCAATTGACTTCCTATCAAGAATCTCCCCCTTCCAATAGTTCTTCAACTCTTCCGGACCTACATCATTCCAATTTTCCTCTACGGCCTTCACCTGTGGCTCTTAAACTCCGCCCAATCCGCCCTCAAATCCGCCGATGCCACCTTCACCAAGTTTCTCAAATGATACCTGTGCGTGCCCCAATATGCCAACAATGCATGGACAGATTTTCTATGCGAAATTGAGCCCGTCACCATTGGGCTGGTAAGGTTAGTGTCCAACGGTGTTTGGAACCTGATCTTTCTGGAGGTGAAAATGTATTTATACCTTAGTCTTCAATTAAAGAGGAACCGCGCATTAGCTATGTGTCAGAGTTTATAGTTACAACAATTCACCTCAAGGCTTTAAAATTGACACTAGAGCAAGGAAACGCCAATTTTTATGATCACCAGACCTTTCCCGCTAAATTAGGCCTAAACAATTAGTGCTGAAATGTTTTATATCAATTACTTGGATATCTTCTAGTTCAAGGACTTGCTAACACCCTTATGTCCTTGGCCCGACATCCCTTCGGAGTATCGGCGGTCACGCACCTTTGTCCGGCTCCAGAACAAATGCCATCAACGACGGGAGCTGACAAAAGATCTGTTCAATCTGGCCCATCCTCTACTCTGCAATAATCAAGAATTTCATCATTTACCTTTACCCAACTGTGTTTGTACTGTCTATAATTCCCATTCTCCCCTTTTTCATGTGCATTGAACCAATTCTAGTCATACTCATTGTAATATCACTTTCTAGTCAACTATTTTATTGCCTTTACCCTCTTGACATTTTTGCTTGTTTTATTAACAACCATTGTTAATGTCTATGCAACATATTTTATCGCATAGTTATTTTTGCGCCGTGACATGACCAAGAGTCGCAATAAAGACTACTATTAGTATTAGAAGGAAACTCACGCTATCCCAAATCCAAAAACCAAAAACGAAATCTTACGAATATCAACTTTATTAAAAAAATCATTGATAAATTCAATCAATTAAAAAATCCGTTGTGTGACGGTGCCCTTAAAGATATTATAAAACAATTTTACAAGTGATACGTGTCAAACCGGACTATGAGTTGTTTAGCTCTAATAACGTGGTTCAGAACACCTAAAGGGAGCAAAAGTAAGGAATGAATTTTCAATCAAGCCTGGTTCTGAATCTGGAAATTCAGGGTCAAGTATTTGCCCTCACAAAGACTTATTTGGAGTTAATTATGCATCCTTTGTTCTGATGGGTGGGGCCAAGCTTTTGAAGTCTGAAGTCTGGATTAGTACCCATCATTAGATGCAAGTAACATTTAACATTTGCTGAATTTCTAAGAGAAGCAAGTAGAGAATCTTAACAAGTTTACATAAGTCTAATAAGCCCGAAATCAGATCAATATCTTTAAAGCAATCCACTTTTTTTCTTCCTAATTTTAATTTATTTAATTAATACATTAATACACATCCATTCAATGTATAAAATGCACGATGGAATATACATAGGAGTATAGTGTTCTGCTGTTTCATTTGTCATTTGATTTTAGATTGAGAGCCAGATCTGGAGAAAAGCATTTGTTCTTCGAAATTAAACCCTTTTTATGCATGAGTCAAAGTAAAAAAAATACATTGCTTTATATTTTTCCTTTGAAGTTGTGAAATTCTATGTTTTATGTCATGCTTGATCCTTGGGTTCTCGGAAACGATCACCCATTTGGGCTTCAATGAGTTCAGCAGGTTTGTAAAAGGTCGAACAAGTCCAAAGATGTTTCACTGCTGTACCGTACATCCGGCTTCAATGAGTTCAGCAGGTTTGTAAAAGGTCGAACAAGTCCAAAGATGTTTCACTAGGAACATCACAGGATTGAGAGAGCTCTCATATTGGGAGAGGCTAAAAAAGTTGGGACTGTACAGTGTTCAGAGAACGTACGAATAGCATCTGACACTATACGCCTTCAAAAGTATGCATGAGGTTTGTCCTTACCCAGGATTTAGGGTCTATTGTAGTGACTGTAGAGGTTTAACGTGCGTTTTGAGAGCACCTTCAAGCCCTCGAGAATTGAGGCTAGTTAA